>NW_024063464.1:0-81879 GCF_006381635.1 Hibiscus syriacus
TTTTTTATTAATCATGATCCACTTTTAATTGAACATGTAGGGACTTACCAATGATTTTAAATTTCACATAATGTCTTATGGTTAAGATAAACCATCACCAAACTATGGTTTTTATGTTAAAGGCTCCAACTATGTAAACAATGAAAGTGATTATTTTGGATGACTTGTTGATGTTATACAGATTCAATATATGGGCTGGCTATTGAGAGAATTGTTTTGTTCAGGTGTTAATGGTTTGATCCGAGATCAGGTATCGATACAAAAATCACCCAAATTACCCATCTCATGTGAATGGGAAAAAATATACAACAGAAATGACATATTTGACTTAAGCATCTCAAGTTATTACGTCAACTATCCTAGTCTCATGTGATAAGTAAGATTGGAAAAATTGTGGATATCCTAGTTTCAATAATGTTGAACCTAAGAAAACTAAGCAAGAGTATGCCTAATCATCCATTGGTGGGTCGGGGGAGGAAAATGTGCTCGTAGCAACCATATCGCGCGAGCTCTTAGTCTTTCGTTTATAGCTTTTTTTAGCTCACATCTCCCATTGATCTCCAATTGTTGAGCCCTATAGCAGTTAAGTGGGACTAAATGGATGCAATCCTCATGTCGAATGTCTCCATAACGATCAAAAGTATACATGCATTGGACTCTCTTGCTGTACCGGCTCATCCTCGGGTACGTGATCGTTGATATCCGAAAAAGATCTTCAAGTTATAGATCATCACAGTCGGTGCCAGTGCAACTTGTGAAGAGCTAGCACCCGTGTTTCTGGGTTGATCGAACTCATTGATCCTTATCCCTTACCCATCTCGATTTATGCAAGGTTTTGAAATTTATTTGGCTCTTACGAGGGATGGCTACATCAAGCTGACCTGAAGCTTGGATTTGAAAAAAATTACTAAAAGACAACCGTAAACTAAGGTTTTTATGTATTTGGAGGGAACATTGTTTAAAGTTTCAACTAGCTCAGTGAAAATGATTTGTGGTAAATTTATTTTCTTATTATGTTGGATACAATGTATTTACGATAAATCTAAAGCTCTAAGGGTGGAGTATCTACCTCCGGATGGCTAACCACCAAGAGATCATCAGTGAAAAAAACGATCGTGGTGATCGATCATGTACTAGCACTAGCCTTGTCTCACGGTAGTCGTAATTTCTTTCTCGTTATCTAAACCTCGTTATCTAGACCAAAAGTCCTAGCGATTAAATCGGAGTCTATATGAATGTATTGGCCTAAAAGGTAATACCAAATACTGACAGTGGCAGTGTGGACTCATTTTGGACACAAAGCGCATGGAATAGAAAATAAGGACAAGTTGGTGATAAATGATAGGTTCGAGCTTAAAGAGTTTATCAAATTTCCAGTTTTGAAGGGTAGGAAGATATTTGAATTTCATGTCAACCATGGCTTGGATTGAGGGAATACACTCTTCCCGAATTCTATATGACTAAAATAAATTAGAAAACCTATGGTAGAGATTTTCTCGACGACCAGGTTCTTTAAAATAGGAATTTAGGATAGGCATTTTTGGTTCATTTGGGTTTGGATTTTGAGGTGGAATGGAGGTCGGTTTGGTGGTTGGTTTGACCGACTAGACGAAGTCCTAGGGCGTTTGGAAAGAGACATGGTTAAAATTGGAATGGATAAGGATATCTGCAATTTAAAAACATATGTATGCAACAATATCAATTCCAAAACTTAACATAAGTCCTCAATATTCAAGGTTCTCTAAATAATATCCTAATAGGCAAAATTTGAAATCTATTTTGAAAAAATGTTTGAAAAATCATAACGTGTATAGTTTTCATGAAACAACATAATTAAATCAAAAACAACAATTTTAAAATAAAATCATTTTTTATTACAAAAATTTTAAAAAGTTTGAAAATTTTCACGTTTTAATGAAATTAGTTGTAGAATCTAGTTTAAAATCATAATAAGCAATGCCCGATATCTATTTCGAACTATAACTAACTAAAACTAGTCTTATGTTAAAAAGTCAATAAAATAGTTTTTTTGAAAAGTTTACCTTGAAAAATCGACATTGAGTGGAATGTGTTGTTGTTTGCACGAATTTGTTGATGCTAGTAGGATTAGAAGTTGAAGAATGTGCGTAATCTGATTTAAAAACGTCATTTGAGCAAAATGGAGATTTAGTGTGGAGAGGAGCAAAATGGCGGAGTGTTTTGGTGTTAGGGGTTTTGATAAAAATGTTATTTTTAGGGATTTAAACCCAAACCCGAGGGGTGTATCAATACACCTCGGAGTATATGATACACATTCAATGAATGTATACACATTCATAGTATCGATACATAGTGAGGTTGTATCGATACCTAGGTATCGATACACTTTGCACAAAAATGTCAAAATCTGTTTTAATCATTCAGAATGCTAAATTAATTAGCTCTAGTGGTATTGACAACTCATAGATCGAAAATTAACCATGTTTAATCAGTCAAATCTATCTTTAAATTTTATTTGAACATATTATTAGTTTTCACTAAGGATCATAAACTCCCCTAACTATAGCATAGAATGCATTCAAAAATGTTATTTTTATAAGAATTTTTCATTTTCTAATTAAAAGTTCTAAAAATTATTTTAAACACTAATTTAATGTAGGTTTGTTAAACCTAATTCTCTCCTAAGTGTCCAAAATCTTCCTTTATCTAAAGGTTTTATAAAATGGATGCTATTTGATGCAAAGTATCTATAAATTTTAGAACTATATCTCCTATAGTGACATGATCTCTAATGAAATGATGTCTTATTTCAATGTGTTTAATTTTAGAGTGTTGGATGGGATTTTTAGTGAGACAAATAGCACTAGTATTGTCACACTTGATAGGTATGGTACCAACTTCAATTCCATAATCTAAATATTCTTGTTTCATCCATTAAACTTGTGTGCAATAACTACCCGTGAAATGTATTCCGCTTCAGTGGTAGACAGATAATGTAACACTATTTTGTTTCTTTGAAAACCATGAAATCAACATATTTTCTAGGAAATGAAAAGTACAGGAGGTGCTTTTCCTATCTATTTTGCATCCTCATAATCTGCATCAGAGAAGGTATGCAAGCTAAAGCTAGAGTCTCTAGGATACACAAGTCCTAAATTAAGAGTGTCCTTAAGGTATCTAAAGATTATCTTAATGGCTAGTAGATGTGATTCCTTAGGGTATGATTGAAATCTAGAACATAAGCAAACAATAAACATAATGTCTGGTCTACTTGCGATTAGATAAAGTAAAGAACCAATCATTGACCTATATAATTTAACATCAACACATTTACCTCCTTCATCTTTGTCAAGCTTTGTAGATGAGCTCATTGGAGTGGCATAGGGTTTGACATTTTCCAATCCAAACTTTTTAAGCATATCCTTGATTTATTTTTCTTGATTGATGGAGATGCCATCTTTCCTTTGCTTGATTTGTAGCCCCAAGAAAAATAAAGCTCCCCCATCATGCTCATCTCGAATTCACCTTGCATTAGCTTAGAAAATTCTTGGCAAAGAGCATCATTAGTATAACCAAATATTATATCATCAACATAAATTTGAAATAATAATAAATATTTACCTTTTGGCTTTAAAAATAATGTAGTGTCAACCTTCCCTTTTGAAAAACCTTTTTCTATTAAAATATTTGACAATCTTTCATACCAAGTTCTACGAGCTTGTTTTAAACCATATAAAGCTTTTGTCAATTTAAAAACATGATTTGGAAATTTTGAATCTTCAAAACCAGGAGGTTGTTTCACATACACTCCTTCTTTTATAAAACCATTTAAAAATGGAGTTTTAACATCCATTTGATATAATTTAAATTCATTGAAACATGCAAATGCTAATAACATTATGATGACTTCCATCCTAGCTACGGGAGCGTATGTCTCGTCAAAATTTATTCCTTCTTCTTTAGTATACCCTTGAGCAACAAGTCTAGCCTTGTTTCTCACTATATTACCACTTTCATCAAGCTTATTCCTAAATACCCATTTAGTACATACAGTAGATTTTTACTAGGCCTTTCAACTAATGTCCATACTTTACTTCTCTCAAATTGATTTAACTCTTCTTGCATAGCCATAATCCAGTTTTCATCATCTAATGCTTCTTGGATAATTTTAGGCTCTATGCATGAGATAATTTTAACATAATTACATACATTTATAAGAAGATCGAGTAGTTACCCCTTTGAATGGATCACCTATAATCTTACCATCCTTGACATAGTTGTATTCTCTTGGGTATGTGACATCCCTTTCTTCAATGGTTAGATTCTTAAAGGCATCTTGAGTTTCCTCATCTTTCACTTCTTCCTTTGATGATGATTCTCCAACGTCTTGTTTAACGTCATGTGCATTTACAATACCTACGTCATCATCAACACAAGAATCCTTCCTCGGAAGGGGATTATCATCGAAAACAACATGTTTAAACTCTTCTACCACTAAAGTTCTTTTATTAAATACCCGATAAGCTTTAGAATTTAAGAAATAACCCAGAAAAATTCTTTCATCACTTTTAACATCAAATTTGCCAAGATTGTCTTTACCGTTGTTTAAAATAAAACATTTACATCCAAATGGATGAAAATAGCTAATGTTAGGCTTTTTATTTTTGAAAATTTCATATGGAGTTTTCTTCAAAATATGCATAATCATTACTCGATTAATAACATAATAAGCAGTATTTGTGGCTTCCGTCCAAAATATTTTGGCAAATTGTTTTCGAAAACCATGGTTCTAGACATTTCTTCTAAAGTTTGTTTTTCCTCTCAACAACTCCATTTTGTTGAGGGGTTCTAGTGCTGAAAAATTATGGCTAATACCCCTTAGAATTACAAAACTCAGTAAATCTAAGATTTTCAAATTCAATACCATGATCACTCGTAACACTAGAAATGGAGTAACCTTTTTCGTTTTGGATTACTTTTGAAAACGTGATGAAATTTTCTAATGCTTCATCTTTAGTATTAAGAACCCAAGTATATCTAGAATAGTCATCTACCAAGACAAATGCATATTGTTTTCCACCCAAGCTAGTAGTCCTAATTGGCCCAAAAAGATCTATATGGATCAATTGTAATACTCTACTAGTTGATACATCATTAATAGATGTAAAAGAAGTTCTTTTATATTTTCCTTTAGCACATCATATTTTATCATTATCAAATTTTAGCTTTGACGCTCCTCTTACTAGATTTCCTTGAATTAGTCTTTGTAAAATAATCATGCTAGTATGTCCTGGTATCCTATGCCATAAACAATAAACAACTATCATGTTCATTCTTAGCAACTAGGCACAAATTAGTCATATTTATTAATTCTAAATGCACCATATAAATGTTTCCTATTCTATTGCCAACAAGAATAATCTGATTAGATGCAATGTCAATGACTTTACAACCATTAGTTTCAAACAAGACATTGTATCACATATAAAACTTTTTCTATTTGTATGGAAGAGGTATTACCTATAGTACCTATACCTTCAATGTAACCTTTTGAGTTGTCACCAAAGGTTACCACTCCCCATTTTTGTCATTAAGCTCTATAAACTGGCTTTTGTCTCCAGTCATGTGTCTCGAGCATCCACTATCAAGGAACAATAAATTTGAACTTGTATTTTGTGCCTTGTAGAAATGCTTCTTTTCCTACAAACATAGATTAATTTTTTATTTTTGGTATCCAAATTCTTTTGGGTCCATATTCATTAGTCATTAAAATCCTAGACCCCTTAGGTATCCATTTGTGTAGGATATCCTTATCTTTAGTAGTAATGAGTTCTTTAGGAACCCATATAGTTCTAACGATTTTTCCATTAGAGGTTCTTTAGGGACCTTTATGATTGTAGTTTTTAAAGCTTTTCTAATATAGTTGGATTTTGAATTTTCTCGTTTTTCAAATGTTTTGTTCCAACTTTATCAAAAGAAGCTTTAAGATCATCAATTTCATTTTGATGATCATCATTGACTCTTGAAAGTAAATTATGCAGATCAAAATTTTTCTTTTCAAACTCATCTAGTTTGATTTGCAAATCTTTAATTTTACTTTCAAGATCATTGTTGGTCTTAGACATGAGATTATTTTCATTTTTCAATTTGAAATATCTTTCTTGTACTTTGAAAATAATTTCTCATAATCCGAAGCCAACCCAGTATATTCCTCTACTAACTCATCAAAAGAATAATCTTCTAAATCAAATGAGTTAGAGGTTACCTGAGAGTCTTCCCCGGTGGCCATCAAGCACAAGTTCACTACTTCTTGTTCCTCTTCCTTTGATGATTCAACATCATCACTCCAAGTAGTCATGTGTATCTTGTTCTTCTTATTTGATTGACCCTTTTTCTTTAATTACGGGTAATTATATTTGACATGCCCGGGTTTTTTGCATTCATAGCAGATGATAGGGTCTTTCTCCTTCGGTTCATTATTGAAGCCTTCATTTCGTTTGAATTTTCTTCCTCTGTTGGCCTTCATTAGTTTTCTAAACTGTTTGGCAAATGATGTCATTTCCTCGTCATCTTCATTTCATCAGAATCACTCTTAACTTTTTTGGATTTGAGAGCAACTCCAATGTTCTTCTTTTTCTCCGTCTCCTTCTTTGTGTCGTCCTTCTTCTCGAGGTCTACCTCATCTTGAATCATCATTTCATGCATGAGGAGAGAATAAATTAGCTCATCGAGGGTTAAAGACTTTAAGTTTTTAGCCTCGATAATCACCGTCTTCTTCGATTGCCAAGCTTTTGGAAGAGAATAAATTATTTTCCTCATAATCTTCTCGTTTGGAATGATCTCTCCATATGATTTGAGACCACTGACAATCACGGAAAATCTATTTGTCACAGCTTTAATGTCTTCATCTGGTTTCATCTTGAAATTTTCATAGCTATGGGTAAGAAGAGTAATTTTAGATTCTTTTCCTTGTTGGTGCCTTCATGAGTGACTTGTAGTTTATTCCATATCTCCTTGGCGGTTGTACAGGATGAAACTCTCCCGTATTCATCTGGTCCAAGAGCACAAAATAGAATATGGATAGCTTTTGAGTTGAGCTGGAACATTCTCGTCTCTTCTTCACTCCACATATTTGGGCCTATGAAAGGTTCAAAGTATCCGTTCACCACGATTTTCCATGCTCCCATGTCACTTGCTTGAATGAGGTACCTCATCCTATTCTTCCAATAAGCATAATTAGCTCTATTAAAGAAAGGGGGTTTATTGACTGGCTAAGAATCGAGAACGAAGTCGAAGTTTGATGTAGAGGCCATTGATGAATATCGATATTACTCTTCCAGAATCGACTCAAGAGGTGGTAGAACCTTCAAATCAGTGTGACTCTTAAACCAATTATTGAGTTAATTGATTGACATAATAGCCAAGAGGGGGTAAATTAGCAATAAAACTTCGTTGGAAACTTTGACAGAAAATTGAAAATATTTGCACAGCGATTTAGAGTGGTTCAACTTTCTCAACCAAAGTCTATGTCCACTACCTTAGCTATCCACAGTAAGGATTTTCCACAAATTCATTAATTTACCTTTCTTTTGAGGACAAAGAGTAACCTTACAACTCCCTCAAGAATTTTACCCCAAATTCTTGAGAACACTCTCTCCCAAAGAGAAAATTACAAATTTGCAAACTTTACAGAAAAACCTCACAAGGTAGATTGTTTGCACAATTATAGAACAAATAAATAACTCTCAAGAATGAATACAATTGATCACAAATGGTGTTCTTGAAAGCAAAATGAATATTGAATGGAAAATAGGCTTGAAATGCTCAAACAATAAGTTTAAGGCTTTCTCTTTGATTCTCTCTCAATTCTTGTTTCTTTTTTTTGTTGATCAATGGCTCCTGAGCTTGTTTAAATACACATTGGATCACTTCTGAATGTTGGGGATCATTCGTGAAGTCAATAGATCCGTTGTAGTATGTTTTCCATTTAAAAAATCTGTTGGGAGCGTAGGTGTATCGGTACACTATTAAAGTGTATCGGTACACTCAGTGTAAAATTCAAATATTTCGACCGTTAGTTGACCAAGTTAATCGGTACTTTCCAGGTGTATCAGTATACTAACTGCATTCGATGTTTCTCGAAGCCTGGAGTGTATCGGTACACTAATTACATTCGAAATATGGAGTGTATCGATACATATAGGAGTGTATCGGTACATCCCTTTGTAAAAATTATTTTTGGCCCGATTATGGTTCAAAATACTTTGTAAAAATTGTTTTAAAAATATTTTAAGACTAAAACACAATTTTACACTTAAGTAAGTATTAAAATTGACATTTGAAAACTTGGAGTAATAATTTTGATATTCAAATAATTTAATCGAATATATAATTTAAAAATAAACATAAAATCTTAAAATTAGTAGTACATTATTTGTTATATCGAAACATCAAAATGTTTTCAACAATATGTAAGTAAAAATTAAAGGAAATAGTGAATAATATGAAGTGATTGGACGGTTGAAAATAAATATGTGAATGGTGTAAATGGGTAGGTGGGAAAAAGAAAAGTAAACAGTAAAATTAAATGTGATCTAACAAGACAATGAAGAGAGAAAATTAAAATAAGGAAATAAAATAAAATAAAATAAGAAATTAAAAAGAATATTTTCCCATTTTAATTTCTTTGCCCTTTCCTCCCTTGATAACCGCTCCATGCACGGCTACAGTACTATGGGTCCCCTATAAAACAAATCAAAATTACACACAAAACAAAATGAAAATAAAGGAAAGAATAAATTTATTATTTATGCACAGTCAATAGAATTCAATGCCATGACATTGAAACTTAGTTTTCAGCTGGGTACACTTCAGTATCATGCAGGTACAACACTTTCTTGTTGCGCAGAGGTGGAACTCCATTATATGCTTTCAGACGCTAGCCATTGACTTTGAAGATCATCCCATCATCTATGTTCTTATTGTCAACGACTCCATGGAGATAAACATAATGCACCTCAAATGGTCCTGACCATCGAGATTTAAGCTTCCCATGAAAAAGTTTAAGTCTAGAATTATAAAGCAATACTTGCTGGCCAACATAAAAATGTCGTGGCATCAATTTTTGGTCGTACCACTTCTTGGTTTTTTCCTTGTATATTCATGCATTTTAATAAGCTTGTGTCCTAAACTCTTCCATTTCATCAAGTTCCAGTAAACTCTACTCCCCAGCTAACTGAGCATCAAAATTCAATTGCTTAATGGGCCATTACGTCTTATGTTCAAGTTCGATCAAGAGATGACAGGCCTTCCCATACACCAACTTGAATGGTGACGTGCCCAGAGGAGTTTTGAACGTTGTTCTATATGCCCATAGTGCTTCATCTAATTTTGGTGACTAATCCTTCCGCCTTGGATTCACCACTTTTTTTTAAAATCTACTTGATCTCGTGATTGAATATCTTAGCTTAACCATTTGTATGTGGATGATATGCCGTAGCAATTTTGTGATAAACTCCGTATATCCTTAGTGCCTTGGAAATCAATTTGTTATCGAAGTAGGTTCCTTTATCACTAATGATAGCTCAAGGTACTCTAAACCGAGTGAAAATATGCTTATGCAAAAACTTGAGTACGGTTTTAGAGTTATTCCTTGATGTTACTATTGCTTCTACCCACTTGGATATCTAATCAACAACAAGCAAGATGTATAAATCTCATCCGGAAGATGTGAATGGTAGAATGAATTTGATGCCCCAAACATCAAACAACTTTATTTCCAAAATACCTTGCAGTGGCATTTCATGACTCCTAAATATGTTTCCAGTGTTTTGGCATCGATCACAAGATTTATAAAATGCCTGAGCATCTCTGAACAGAGTTGGCCAATAAAATTCTTATTGCATGACCTTGGAAGCATCCATTTCTCCTCTAAAATGGGCTCCGCTTGGGCCGAATGACAATGGTATAGAATGTCACGCTATTTATCTGCAGGCATACATCATCTAATGAGCTGATAAGCACAATGCTTAAACAAATATGGCTCATCCCAAAAATAATACCTTACACCGTGCTTGAATTTCTTTTTACCCATGATGTTCAAATCAAAATGCAATATTCCACTAAAAATAAAATTAACAAGGTCAGTGTACCATAGAATTTTTGTGGCATATAAAATTTTCTCATCATGAAATTCTTCTTGAATGTCTACAGTGTCATGGCATCCAAAATTGTTCTCTGACCTAGATAAATGATTTTCTCAGTACCTTTTCTATCTACAACCTCTAAGTCAAATTCTTGCAAAATTAAGATCCACCTAATAAGTCTAGGCTTTGCATCATTTTTATTCACTAAGTATTTTATAGTCGAATGATCATTGTGATTAATAACTTTAGTGACTATTAGGTATGGTCCAAATTTATCAAAAGAAAATATCACAATAAGTAATCCTTTCTCAGTGGTGGTGTAGTTCAATTGTTCTTCATTCAATGTACGATAGAGTAATATATAACAAGAAAGAGTTTACCTCGGCGTTACCCCAAATTGCTCCGACCACATAATCACTTGCATCACACATCAACTCAAATGGTGATGTCCAATCAGAAGGGACAACAATAGGTGCTGAAATAAATCATTGTTTCAGCTCAGTGAATGCGCCTAGGCATAACTCATTTAACACAAAGGGCTAGTTTTGTTACAGCAATGTGCACAAGGGCTTAGAAATCTTGGAGAAGTCCTTGATAAATCTTCTATAAATCCAGTATGTCAAAGAAAACTCCCTATACCCTTGACTGAAGTTGGTGGTGGTAATTTTTCAATTACTTCAATTTTCACTTTATCTACCTCAAAGGCCTTGTGAGATATTTTGTAGCCTAACACAATGCCTTCAGTCACTATGAAGTGACAGTTTCCCCCATTCAAAACTAAATCATCTTCCTCGCATCTTTTAAGTTCTTTTGCCAAATTGCTAAGGCATAACTCAAAATTGTCTCTAGAAACAGATAAGTTATCCATGAATATCTCAAGAAAATCCTCAACTATGTCAAAAATATAGCTTGCATGCAACGTTGAAATGTTTTCGGGTCATTACAGAGTCCAAAAGGCAACCTCCTAAAGGCAAAAGTGCCATAGGGACAAGTAAATATAGTCTTCTCCTGATTCTCTAGTGCAATGGGAATTTGATTAAACCCTGAGTACCCATCTAAAAAGAAATAAAATGCTTTTCCTGCCAATCGATCCAACATTTGGTCGATGAAAGGTTGAGGAAAATGGCCCTTCTTTGTAGATTTGTTGAGCTTACGATAATCCATACATATCCTCCATTCAGTAATAGTGTGAGAGGTAATATCTTATTATCCTCATTGGTAACCACAGTCGTTCCTCATTTCTTCAGCACACATTATACAAGGATCACCAATGAGCTATTTGATATAGGGTAAATCACTCCAACATTAAGCCATTTCAAAATTTATTTCATTATAACTTTATTCATAAAAGGGTTGAGTCTTCTTTGTGTTTTATCGAGTTACTGTTGCATTCCTCTAGCAGAATCTTATGCATGCAAATCGTGGGATTAATTCCTTTTAAGTCAGCCATAGTCCAACCATGTGCTTTCTTATGCTGCATCAAAACACGTAAGATGCCTTGACAAAGTCATAAGCTATAGGGTAGTTGCATGCAATAATGATGGCTTAGGACGAATAAATTCATTAAAATTCAAAGGTTCAAAATTCATACCTGATCTAGCTAGTTGTAAGCTAGATTAATCCTCCAAAATTGGGAAGTTTTCATACTCATCTAAGCTTTCATCATCCATCCAATATTCATTGTATGTTAGCTGAGATAAATTGTTATGGTAAAGTTGTTCAGTTTCTTGTTCAATTAATGAGTTCAACTCAAAAATGCCTTGGCATTCTTCAGTGTCGTCAACATACTTGAAAGTATGAAACATATTGATAGTCACACACTAATCAGTTACTCTCATGGTGATTTAACTTTTTTCACAATCTATCAAAATACGATAAGTAACTAGGAAATGTCTGCCCAAAATAATTGGTGCATTGGCATTAACTTCACCATCCTAAATTAGGAAGTCGACTGGGAACACAGATTTATCCACCCTTACTATGACATCCTCGACTATTCCTTCAGGTTTAACATGGGATATGTCGGTAAGTTGTAAAATAATTGATGTGGGTCTTTCATCTCCTATGCCAAGATACAAGAATATAGATTTCGTCATTAAATTCACACTTGAACCAAGATCACATAGTGCATTTCCAATGAAATTAGCTCCTATATAAAAGAGAATAATGAAGTTGCTCGAATCATTTTGTTTTGGTGGCAATTTATTCAAAGAAGAAAAAATTTTGTTGTCGTGGTAGCTATCTCATACGTCTTTATTTTCCTCTTCTCGGAAAAAACTTTTTTAAGAAATTTCGTATACGTTAACATCTGTTGAATAGCTTCCAAGAGAGGTACATTAATATAGAGCTGATCAAGAATGTCCACAAACTTATTGAATTGAACATCATCATTATGCTTCTTCAATCATTATGGGAAGGGTGGTGGGAGTCTAGCTTCCATAACTATAAGAGTAAGAATTGCTTTTGCCTTGGCATCAGAACTTTGTGACTTGGCAGGCTCACTAGTAGAACCATTCTCCTAATCCTTCTCAGAAATGACATCATCATGTAATTCAACTTCACCTTTTTAGTAGTGGGGGTAGAATCATCATGTTGTGTCCCACTAACCTTGACTTGTTGGTTAATTTGTGTTCCAATCCTAAGAGTTAACATGTTACAATGCTCTTTTCCATGTGTTTCAGTGACTTCAGTGTGAATTGGCAAACGTCCTTGTTGACGCTATTGCAATGCCACAATAATCTGACCAACTTGACCTTCCAAAACTCTCAAGGATGATATATGGCTTTGAAGTACGGCACCTTGACTATGAAGTAAAGCTCCTTGATTCTTAATTGAAGTATAATGGTCATGTAACATTTTCTTTATGGTAGATACGAAATCTTGAATTGTAGCTTCCAATGAACTAATGCTCTCTGAAGATGAAGCTCTTTTGTTGGTATTATGCCATGGCATAGCATTTTAGTAGTCTTGAGATTCATTGTGATTCTACTACTGAGTGGATTGATTAGCATTGTGGGATCCTTGATTCCCCCATGAGAAATTGGGATGCTGACGCCATCTTATAAGTGTTAGAATAAGGATTATTATTGCCTTGATTCAAAGTTGATGGACTCATGGTTGATCGGGCATTCACTCTTGTGATGATTGCCTTGGCATAATAGACATGCCAAGCTAGTTGCTTTCACTTCCTTTACCTCAGTGGAGCGTTCTAAATTTTTCAGCATATTAGTAATACCTGAGAGTTGAGCGGACACTGAGTTCTTGGTATCTAACTTGAATGTTCTAGGTGTTTTCCTCCTACTCCCAAGTCTTGAGCAAGGAAATTGTTAGTCATTATTGACAATTCTATCCAAAGTAGCAAACGCCTCAGTAGGTTATTTATCCAGCAATGTCCCATTTGCTGAGGCATCAAACATCATCCTCGTGGGTGCATTAACTCCATTATAAAACATAAGTACTTGAGTCCAATCGTGAAAACCATGATTTGAACACTTTCGAAGCAAACTATTCTAATGATCCCAACACTCATACATAGATTCTCGTCGCCCTAGCAAAAGGATGTTGTGTCATTCCTTAGCTGAGTGATCATGTTCGATGGGTTATAGCACAATAAGAAACTCTTGCAAAGATCGGCCCATGATTCCATTGAACCGAAAGGAACACCACTCAACCAAGCCCGTGCTCGGTCACGCAAAGAATATGGAAATAACTTTAATTTTAGCACATCCTTGTGCATTCTTTCTTTGTAGAAAGAATCACAAATCTCAAAAACAAATTACGAATATGCTACCTGGCATCTTCAGTTGACATGCCCCCAAACTGCCCTATAGAATTCAACATATTAAACATAATTGGTTTAAGCTCAAAATATGTAACTTGAATTTCGGGTGCATCAATTCTAGGATCCAGATCATCTAGCATCGGATTTATATGATCACGAATAAATCGAGGCCTATCATTAGGTCAAACATTTTGTAATGGCTCAGTATTATAAATTCTGTCATCTTGACCAATGCCCTGATTTTCAATTTCATGCATATTTCCTTGAGCACATTGAGCACGTATCCTTTGTCTAAAGAGTCTTTCAATATTAGGTTCTATCGGTTCCAATTACTCCTCAGAATGTCTTCTAGGCATACACTAAATAAACCTTAAAAAGAATAAAGCAAAATAACAAGTATACTACACAAAAATAAAGATGGAAAAATAAAATGCTCTCGTAAAACTAATTAACTTCACACTGCCAATACCCAACAATGGCGCCAAAAACTTGTTGCGTGTTATGACTACTACAAAATTATATGCAAATAATGTGCAAGTATACACAATCGCTAAAGTAATAAAGTGATGAGTGAGTATCGTCTCCACAAGGATTGGTAGAAATTACAAGGTTTAACCAAAGCAACACACTACTCTATATAAGTATAGTTAGTGATGATATGTACTAATGGAGAATGTCACGGTAATGAAAAGTGTATATTGGTAGATATGGATTGATAGTTTGATGGGTAGCAAATGGAAATGTTGAAAATGATAGAAATGTCAAGGCAATGAAAAATAGTAAAAACAAAAATAAATGATAGTTTGATAGTCCTCACACAACAAGCTTCTAGAGGAATGAATGGTAGAGATTGATTTAAAGATGTTAAAACTTATCTCTCAAGAAGATTTGCTTTATCTAAGCTCCACTTGATCGATAGGGTTTATTGAAAATGCTCCCTCTATCTCTAATCAAAAGAACCTAATAGAATAGAATGACACATCTCCTCTCAGTCTCAACTATTAAAGCCTATATTATTGATAAAAACTACACCTCTTAGTCGTTGAAATCCTATCTTAGTCTCTCTCAAACACTAAGGGAATACGATATAGTGTTATTATGTTGGTTTTAAGCTTAAGAAAATACTACACCCCATTGCTTATGTGGATCTTACTTGTGTTTCTTTGAATACTACAAATATTAAGAGCAAAGTTTCTCTCGAACACCTAGCCTTCATCTAAGTAATGGACACTCTCATTCTTCTTACAAACTTAGAATATTAAGTATTCATAAGCAAAACAAGTAAATGAAAAAGATAAATGTAAGTCTACCATTAATATAATATCAAACATCCATAAAATCAACCCCACCAAATAAGGTTAGTTCATTGTGGGTTCAAATCATCCATGAAACAAAACATGAAATTCATTCGTTCCAACAACCCATTATCAAATAGGAAATAACAACAAAGGGGAAGGGAGACGAAGCCTTCGACGTGTGCAACCAGAGCTCTCAACCACCACGACTCCAATTAGCTTGCTAGCTCCTCTCGGACGCCTAGCTTGCCACTCCTTGGGGCTCATAAATAGAGGAACACCACTAGAGAATGAAAAGAAGAGTACAGAGAAGAAGGTGAGAAGATCTAGCTGAAAATGGTTAATTCTCCTCTCTTCTCTCTCTCATCTGCGATGTATATAAAAATATAATATCCAAGGGTAATAATGGGCTTTAACATTCCAAATACCCATCATACCCCTAGAATCACTCCTTGGGCGTGAGTATTATCCTCCTATGTGGAGGTGGTCCCCAGCAGGTGGTTATAACCATCAGGAATGTGCAATGCAATCTGTTCTTTTACAAAAATATCTTTTTGTCCTTTTTTGCACCAAAAATGCCAAGGCATTTCAATCTGCTTCAGCAACGTGTGATGTCACGATATTTCTTCCCAGCTCACCCTCTTTGCTTGTTATTTCCTACACATCATGAACAACCACACCTTTCCCACATACAACACCTTCACAAGATAAAATAGAAATACCACTACTAATGCAACTATATGAAACTACATGATCCTAAAATTACTAAAATGAGCTTTTAAAAACAACAACTTAAGTGAAAAGGCCTTAAAAATAGTCTTTTTAGGAAGTTAGCAGCTAGCTCGAACTACTAACCAGGAACCGAGGCGTTACAACTCTATCTCTCTAAGAAGAAATTTTTTCCTCAAAATTTACCTGAGTAGAACTTATATGGATACTGGAGTTTCATATCTTCCTCAGTCTTCCAAGTTGCCTCATTGGTCTCACAATTCATCGATTAGACTATCACTAATGGAATACACTTATTTCTCAAATCCTTGACCTCTAATATACAATTCTTGTTAGTTCCTATTCATAGGTCATATCTTGACTTACTTTAATTTGCTCTAACAAGATAACATGGGAATGGTTGGAATGATACCTCTTACGCATCGACACATGAAAAATATTATGAATGTGCTAATTCTTTGGTGACAAGGCTATTTGGTAGGCTACGAGTCTGACTCTGTGAAGGATCTCATAAGGTCCAATGAGGCGATGAGTTAGCTTTCCCTTGTGCCTAAATCGAAGCACTCTATTTCAATGTGACACCATGAGGAAAACCTTATTGCCCACTTCAAATTCTATGTCCTTGCGCTTCAAGTTTACGTACGATCTTTATCAATCAAAAGGTTCTTTCAAACTTGTAGACACCCATTTTCATATGGGCTTTTAATCGTTCAATTTCAAAGTTCTAAATTTCTTAATCTTGTTTGATTGTTAGTCAATTTCCTTTTACTAATATTATTAGGTTAGATTTTAGTTGTATTATTAGGTTAATTATTGATTATATTAATATTGTGTAAATTTGGTTACGTGTTTCGATACTATATTAAATAAATTCATTGATGATAATTATATTAATTACTGCCTATACTAAATTTGGTTATGGTTACTAATAAACAACTCATTATATTTGTTTTAAATTTACAAATTTTCAAACAAGAGCCCAAATGTTACAAAAATAATATACCCAAGTCTGCCATTCCTAACAATCAATGAGCCCAGGTGAATGAGGCCCACATGTAAACTCACTAGTAATTACGGTTTTGTATTTTCCCTATAGAGCCACTCATTCCACATCATTCGATGGTCTAAATTTTTAGGAACATTTAGGGCTCTAAATCCTCATTTCAATATGTACTGCCTCTCTAGAGTCTTCCCAACATTAAGGCAAAACTTTTTGATTTTTTATACCCAACGGCCGTGAGAGACGGTGCCCAATGCCGTGATCGATGGTGACCGATGCTTCGGTTCTCTTCGTCAAATTCTAGAAAACAATGAGAGGGAAGAGAGAATTATAAGTAAGTGAGAGAATAAAAAAAAAGGAGCAAGGAAGAATAAAGGGGCTTTATAACTTAACCAAAATGACGTCGTTTTAACCTATACATGCACTTTTATGATTCTAAGGGTCTAATTATTCCCTTAGTCATCGCAAGGTTCTTGAGTTTGCAACAGGATCCTTAATTTCCGATTTAGTTCATTCATTTTGAATTTGATGTCCTAATAAGAAAATTTTCAGTTTTTATCTTTTTTGCTTTAATTAATAAGGTTAATAATTAGAAAATTGTAATTTGTTCAGTAAAATTTTAACGCATTTTTGTATTTTGGTCACTAATCTATACTTTTAATTTGTTACAATTTGGATGCTTATTTTTTATTTATTTTATTTTAGTCATATGTTAAATGTTGATATTTTATTCATATTACTTTCCTGAGTTGATGTGTTGGTCTTAATTTAATCCAATTTTGATTGAATTACTTTCCTGAGTTTATATTTTGTTGATATAAATTTAGTCTAATAAATTCATTTAAATTTGAAAATTATTAATTGGTTTTTAATAAATTTGTGTTGTTAATTTCAATTTATTTTTTACACATCGACTTTTGATTTTAGTTTTAATTGTTTTTAACTCATTTTCCTTTAAGTTTACTTTTTTTCCTTAATTAGTTAAAATTTTAGGATAAATCCTTTAGATTCAATTCTCTTCAATTTAGTCCATATTTAGAACCATAGACTTTAAAATTAATCCTTAGTTTCAGATTTATCACACTTTATTCCCTAAACTTTTTAATTAGGAAATAATTCAATTTGGCTCTAGCATTACAATGATTGAGGGACCATTTTAATTCTTTGACTAAATAATTGGTTAAAATGAATTATGATTAATATTAGACACTTTAGTCCCTTAATTAGGGAATGATTTGATTTGGCTCTCGCATTAAAATGCTCAAGGGACCATTTTGATTATTCTACTTAATAATTGGTTAAAATAAATTAAGATTAATATTAGAGCTTTCATTTTTATGTTTAGACCTCTAAGTTCTTTAATTTACAAAATATGACACTTTAAGTTAGAGATTGCCTTAATTAACTAACCTAGCAGAATTAGGTTTTCAAATGGTTGTTTGATTGCATCTTGATTTTAAAAAAATACGAAAATCTTCATTTATCAAGGAATTACTAGTGTATCATCAACGTTATGTTTTGGGGTGATCATTGGTAATTCCCAAAGTAAATTGAAATCCTTTTCAAAACTCCATATCATGGTTTCTTAAAATTTATGGCAATATTCGTTTACTTATGTCAATACATAAGCTTTCACATTAAATGCTCGAGGGTGATCATTATTGGTCTTAGTAAACCGACATCCTTTTTCCAAACTGGGTATCCATAATATTTTTAAACTAAATAAATCCTCAAACTTAATATTTCTAATTTTTAAATATAGTATAATCAAGTAGGTACCAATTTGTGGGCGTTATGGGGATGCTAAACCTTCCTACACGTAATCGACTTTCGAACCTGTTTTTTGGTTTTTGCAGACCAAAAATTTGACATCTTTTACAAAATAAAATGTTTTATTAAAATTACCCGATTTTAGGCGTTATAATTGCACCTTAAATATGATTGGCGATGACTTCCAACATTTCATAAAATCATTTCAAAATAAAAAACCCCATTTGTTGCATTTAGTTTGCTTTTCCCCCAAAGGTCAGTTGCGACAGCTTGGCGACTCTGTCGGGGACTTTTGTTTTGTAAAACAAAAATGGATAGTCGAGCCACGAGATGTTTACCCTATATTTGGAATTTGTAAATTTTGAGTTTGAATATTATATAATTTATGATTCATTATGTTTTTTTTAAAAAAAAATTGAAAACATATTTTCTCTTTAGTTAATTCTTTTACTTGGTTGAATACATTTAAAATTATTTCATATCATAGCTTTATTCCCAAGCTTCGTCCCGTTTCACTTAAGTAGAGGAAAACATCACACCACCAAGGAGCATTGGGCTCACTCGTGTAGGTCTAACATAGTACCTTTGGAAAGCATTCTGAGTGCTATCTAGATATCAGTTCCATGATATGTATTTAGTGATGCGATCCCTAAACTGAATTCGATTCAAAAAGTCTGTAATGGGCCATAGTTGAAGTCTTTATTAACCTTAGTGGGTTGTAAGGAACGTTTTGAAACACTTTTTATAATCCAACTTAATGTATAGGACTTATTAAGCCCACCCCACTAGATTCATGTGGGTAACCTAAGAGAACTAGAACGCACACGATTAAGACTTTAATTTCATTTGTGTGTCTTATTCGAAACATCATCTATGAGTTGTATTTAATTATTATTTAAGAATTTTTTTATATAACATTCCTTTAATTATTTTTTATACTAACTTGATTTCGTTTTACCTTGTTACGTGTTTTTACGTGCTTTATTTTTTTGCATGTCATTTTACAATGTTCATGAAGCGACAATACCTTTCGTTGGGTGAGATTGAATTTCAACGGTATTGTGAGAAATTTTTAAGTCGATGAGTTATCAGATTGGGTACAAACAAATTAGTCTATTTCAGTCAAACATTTGGATATCAGTCACCAAGATGAAGCTAACATAGTCAAGCCGAATAAAGAGCAAACGAAAAAAAGCATTGAAAAAAAAAAGAATAAAATGAATGAAGAAAATAAGGCATGTGAGTTAGGTTTAATGGATATGAAACTCAATGTATCTTTAATGGTGGAAGAACAGAAGAAGAATAAAATGAGAGAAGATGGTAGAAATATATTAAGTTAGAGGTAACCCTAGACTGGTCGCGAAAAATGTCTTTGAAAATACAACCCTAAAAAGTTTCCAAGTGCCCATTTCATGCTTGTTATCGCATTTAATTAAGGGTCAATATCTCACCCCAAGGCCTTTGACAAGGTTACGACCCAAGTGATACTTTTTATTTTTAGATGGGGGCATCGGGACATTCTATTGACAAATGCATATCGTTGATAGATGAGATAGAAAGACTTGTTGACAATGTAGTTCTAAATAAAAGCTAATTGCAGAATGAGGAGCAAATTAGGAATTAGAGGGTAAAGACCCATATTCAATTCAATTGTTCACCCAAATATCTGTTGAATTATGGGATGTTCTAGATGAACAAGATGAAGTCATTGTCCACTATAATCAATAACAATTTCACTTTGCATTAAAAGCATTTTGTTTTGTCTGACTTTGTTTTTTAGATGTATGTAAATTTGTTTAATTGAATAAACACCACTCTTTTTAAGACTATGAACAGTGAAACAAATTTATTTTTGAAGTTCAAGGAATATAATAAGCTATTCTTATAGCCGTTAGCAAGTACCAAGATTGAACCCTTATAAAACAATAACAATAATCATGCTTAAGAGATTCCACCCGAATGGTACACCCATATTCTTACAGGATTGAGCCTTCTCCTCATATAACTAAGTAATAAAAGTTCTTGACATTCACATATGTATAGGAACAGTCAAAAGAGGGTATTTTTCTGTACGACATTGCAAAACTAATTCCACCACACTTCTATTGTGGTCATTCAGTGAAGGTCCTAATTTTCACAAATGAAATAGTGGAGCAAATGAAATTAGTTCAGGTCAATTGCTTGGGAATTCAACTATAAAGATGAATTTTTTTACCTTCGACGACACCTAGAATATAACATGTTCTTATAAACGAACTTAAGAAATCTTGAAGCTAAGTACTCAGAAAGCCATTAGTAGGGTAGTGTAATAAAGGCGATAATGCCTAAGGTGATGATGTTGAATGAAATAAAGGTGATACTAAGGTGAGGATGTTGAGTGCAATAAAGGTGATAACACTTAAGTTGAGGGTAATGAGTTCAATAAGGGCGGTAGTGCCCAATGTTAAGTTAAAATGAGTTTTTTTTTGTCCAATATGGGTAGTAATGCGTAAGGTTTATGATGTCTTTAGGTGAAAGATGGACTAATGGAGTTAAAAATAACTTGTTATTGTCAACTTCACACAAACACTCAAGAATTTATTTTTTGACCGATATTTTGACACTAACCTTTGCTAAAGTAGTCTAAAAAGCTTGAACAAATTGAATATTTTAGAGAACTGAAAGAAAAGTGTTCTAAAAGGTCTAGCAGTTGAATATGATAGTTGCTTCAATTTGTACGCATCCGATTGAAATGATGAGCCGAGATAAAGAGGTGTGTCATGATGCTTGCAAAGATCGAGAAATAAATGACATTTTGATGATTGAAACCATATAAGATAAGAATTCAACCCAAACCAACCCATTTATCTTGACACTTGTCAAAGAGGTATAATTTCTAAAAATTAAATTTTTGATTTACTCGATATTCATTGAACTGATGATTTGTTTTAATTGTGAGCCTAAAACAAGGGGCATGATTTTGTTTTATAAGATTCTTTCATTCTTTCAAATTATAAAAAGTGAAGAAAAGAGAAAAACATTTCCAAACAAGGCAATCTCACGAAATGAAGGAGGTCCTTGAAGCTGGTGTAACTCTTTCTGCCTCAAATGAAAAGTGAGACAGTAAACAATAAAACCAAAGCATGAAATATAAGTGATACATGAACAATGAAGACGTTCTCTAAATTTTGAATAATAAAACTTGAAAAATCAGAAGATTATATAATAAACCTCTCACACATCTTTATGTCCTTACCAACATCAATATTCAATCACGAAAAAATGGTTTCCTTAATAAGATGGGGCATCATACAAATTTTCTAGTACCTCAACTCGTAGCAAAGATCCAAGATATTTTTTTGAAATATTGATCACTTTTCGAGTATCCATCTAACTATGAGACCTTGTAGAAAGAAGCCCTTAAACTATTAGATCAGAATAATAAGGAATAAAAGTATTTGATGACACTTTTCTTTTTCCAAGTTGATAACATCTGATAGTTGATAAATAGCATCAGGATGAGGCTATTTGAAGTCAAATTTCTTGTCATTCAAGTAAAAGTTAGCCATGAAAACACCCATTTGGGGCATTTCCAAAAACCTAATAATATTGAGATAACAAGATTCAGATCAAGAAGACATTGAAAGACGAGCTTCACTATTTGGGATAATAGGGGCAAAATATGAAGATAAGAATAGTTTATCCTGATAAACGAACCATGCATGCTTCAATTGGATCAACTTTCCTTTTTTGCTTGATTTCATCACATGCGGAGTTGGGCTAACATTCCTTTGTTGCTCGATTCCATCACATAAGGAGTTGGGTTAGCATCACCATCTCGCCCAATTCCATTATATAAGGAGTTTGATCATCATCACCATTTTACCTGATTCAATCATATAAGGAGATTGTATCGATGTCATCTCGCTTCAGATAGATTCCCTTAAAAGTAAAAATCATTTCACTAAAGTTTTTATCTCGCTTGAGATTGTTTTTCTTAAAGCATACTTTATCTTGCTTAAGATTGTTTTCCTTAAAACATATTTTATCTCAATTGAGATTATTTTTTTCTAAAATAGATCTTATTTCACTTGAGATTTTTTATTAAAACATACCTTATCTCACTTGAGATTGTTTTCTTAAAATATATTTTATCTCATTTGAGAATTGAGATTTTATCTTACTTGAGATTATTTTTCTTAAAACATATAATATATCACTTGAGATAATTTTTATTAAAATAGATTTTATCTCACTGGAGATTGTTTTTCTTAAAACAGGTTTTATTTTACTTGAAATTGTTTTTCTTAAAACAAATTTGTTTACACAATAATGGGAAAAGATAGGTAGCTCTAGACACTCGTTTTCGTTTATGGTTTTAATCATTAAATTTCAAAGTTCTAACTTTATTAATCTTATTTGATTGTTTGTCAATTTCCTTTTACTAATATTATTAGTTTATATTTTTAGTTATATTATTAATTTAACTGTTGATTATATTTAATATTGTGAAAAATTGGTTACGTATTCAAATACTATATTAAATAAATTTGGTTATGTTAATTATATTAATTCCTCACCATACGAAGCTTGATTATGGTAAATAAGAAGCACTTTATGATATTAATTTTTATTTAACAAATTTGTAGACAAGAGCCCAAATGTTACAAAGACAATAGACCCAAATCTGCTATTCCCAACATTCAACAAGCCCAAGCAAAGGAGGCCCACGTGTAAACCCATAAGCAATTAGAAGTTTTTATTTTCCCTCTAATGCCACTCATTCATCACCATTTGATTTGGACCCATCTAATGGTTCAGATCATTTTTAATATTTAGGGTTTTAAACCCTAATTTCAATATGTGTTGTATCTCTAGAATCTTCTACGGGAATATGGACTCGAAGCATCCACAACCTTTATGTTGCTTCACGCGCCTAAGGTTGATACCAATCCAACCTTACTTCCATAAGATTCCAAAACACATGCTTTGACCACTAAGTAGCATCAGTGCCTGCAGGTCCTCCATGCCAGCAACAATCCCAGCGACAGTTTCAATCCATAAAAGTTGTCATGCAAAGAAAAGATAACATATTAGAGAATTTTTTATTATTTTTTAAGATGTTTTCTAATTTTTCAGTTTTTGGGTAAATTTTTGAAACAAACAAGGTAAAAATGAAAAATATAGAAAGAGAGAACCTTACCTCTTAGCCAATAACATATGTAACGATTGGAACCTATGTTGACTAATCCGAATGGTAAGAGGGTGCGGTGTTTCCTCAATAGTAGCATACTTCAAAAGAAAACACTATTCAACGACTAACGAAGGAGTTCGACAAGGTGAAAGTTGGAACCTTTCAACCTTTTTTTGAGGAGTTTTAGATCGATTCACGTGAAACCAAGCTCGGATTTGTATTTTTATCATTAAGGAAAACATATCTAGGGTGAAATCCATGCGAACTGGGAGAAAATAGGTGGAATTTGTTAATCTGTCGATCACTACCCAAAAGAACTCGTGTTTCCTTCACGTTATAAGTAAACCACTAAAAAAATCCATGCTCATCCTATCCCACTTCCACTACAGAATCTGGATATGCTGAAGTTCAACCTTAACTTGTTGACAAGCCAAGCACCTAGACATGAACTTAAATATTTCCTTTTTCATACCAGACCACTAATAAAACTACCGAAGGTCTTGGTATATCTTGTTTCCTCTTATATGAATTAAAAACAAACTTCAATGTCCCTCACTAAGGATCATGGTTCATAACTTTTCGCTCGATGGAACACACAAATGACCCCAAAAATATAATGCATCACCATTCTTCAACTCAAATCTGGTGCCTCACCTCGACGAGTTTGTTCAAACCTATCCATCAAGTGGTTAGCAGTTCCTTGAAGTTCCCTCACTTCCTTAAATAATTTGGGTTCAACTTACAACTCGACCAATAATCTAACATTGGCGATTAAACTCAAATGCGTAAGCAAGGCTCGAAGATCAAACATTGTCTTTCGACTTAGAGTATTAGCCACCACATTCGCTTTACCCGGGTGGTAATCAATCACACATTTATAATCCTTAAGAAATTCTACCCAATGACGTTGCGTCAAATTTAGTTCCTTTTGAGTGAGCAAATACTTCAAACTCTTGTGGCCGGTGAAGATTTAACATTTTTCTCCAAACAGGTAATGTCTCTAAATCTTTGAAGAAAACACTATGGCTGCTAGTTCTATGTCATGTATAGGGTAGTTACGTTTGTGGAGTTTAAGTTTTTGGGATGCATATGCAACCAATCAACCTTCTCGCATTAGATAACAATCCAAATCATTCAGTGAATCATCAAACACATTATAATCCTTATCTGACTCTGGTTAAGTCAACACTGGTACTTGATTCAAAACCACATTTAGTGTCTCAAAACTATACTAAGGTTTATTATCCCAAATAAACGGTACTTCTTTTTATAGAAGTTTAGTCATCAGAGTGGCAATCATAGAAAACCCTTTAATGAAACGATAGTAGTATATAACCATTTCTAAAATCATTTGAGGATCAACTCAGATTCCCTCGGCTGACACCACATGACCCGAAAATGATACTTCTGATAACCAAATTTCCCAGTTACTAAACATGGCAAACAATTGGTGCTCCCTCAAGTTCTGTAACATAATTCGTCTTCTGAACGTGAGTGTACCAAGATAATATGGATGAATACTACCATAAACTTTTATCTATATCGTTTTCTATTCATCAAGTCCATGAACGTGGTTGTGGCATTGGTGAAACTGAAAGACATTAGTAGGAGCTCATAGTGATCGTACCGAGCCTTAAAAGTAGTCATTTGTACATCGTTTTCCTTAAATATTAGTTGGTAATACCCCGACCTCAAATCTATATGGGAGAACACCATGGATCCCTTAAGTTGGTCAAATAAATCATCAATTCTCAGAAGTAGATATCGATTATTCATGTTTAAGTTATTCAATTGATGTTAATCAATGCAAAAAACTCATTGATTTGTCTTTATTTTTTTTCAAAAAAAAAACAGTGCTCCCCATGGTAACACACTTGGGAGAATGAAACCTCACTTCATAAGTTCTTAAATTTGCATCTCAAGTTCCTTTAGCTCTTTTGGTTCCATATGTAGGGAGAGATGGACACCGAAGCTGAACTAGCAAACTCTCAATGCAAAACTCTAATTCTCTATTTGGTGGTAATGGCAACAACTCTTTTGGAAATATAACTTGAAAGTCTCTCACTACATGAATCTTCTATAGTATTAGACTTGGAATATGAGCATCCACCGCATGGGCCAAGAATGCCTCACAACCCATCATTATCCATTTGTGGGATATTTAGGCTGAAACAATCATTGAGGTGCAACTGAGCTCCTCTTTTGCCACTAAAAATCTTGGTGCCATTTGACTTACCAAGTTTGAGTTGCCTAGATCTACACCTTAGACTTGCATCATGTTTAGATAACCAATCCATTCATATAATTACATCAAACTTCCAAAATGGTAGCTCTGTTAGGTTGTTAGGAAAAGTTTGGCATTGAATCTCTATTGACCACCTACGATAGACCTTGTCCACTAACACATCTAGTCCTAAAGGACACGAAACTCAAATATTAACTTCTAAATCCCTAGTTGTGATATTTCTCCTGTATAAGTTTACTAAAATATATGAATGGTTTGACCCCAGGTCTACTAAAGAAATAATAGGCATACCAAAAATTGTAAGGATACCTAATATGACATCAAAAACCTCATAATCCTCATAAACTCGAACTACATACTAATGGAAGGCTTCCATAGCTTCGAACTACAATCTTAGTAATAAACAAACAACTCAAGCATGCTACATGCAAAGCTTTAAAATCATGAGTACATTTATAATGCATAGATGAGTATGATAGACGAGTACAACGTCCAAATAGCCTCGGACATGCCATAGCACTAGGTTCGATATATCCTAATAAGGCTTACTCTATTATTGAATCATCATAAAAAATGACTCTAGTGTCCACGTCATTTCCTGAGCAACTCAAAAAGGGATATAAGTCTTATGTAATCTTACCTCATTAAGATCTTGTGTTAACACTCAAATTATTAGGATTCTCACTTGTAATCTTATTGAAAAGTTTTCCTCGGATGGAACCCATTTATGGCTCTCTAACGCAAGTTAGCCTTATAGCCCAATTTTTATGATGGTATTGATACCCATCCATGGGTATCAGTATTTCCTCTTTTAGGGTATCGAGATTTCCTTGAGTATCGATAAGAAAATAACCCACTGTAACTTGACATAACACTCGATATCGATAACCTTACTTATGGTATCATTACTCTACTTTGATGGTATCAGTACTACCCAAAGTATCATACGAAAATTACATTTGATGTTTGAAAAAAACACAAGTATTGTTACCCTTACATTTTTATCAATATTTCCCCTCTTGGTATTGGTATTGCCCTATGTACCGAAACCAAAATTTATCACTAGTATTTGACCAAGTCCCTGAGTTGTATACAACCATGAACTTATGAAGATATGGCTTAAATACACGATTCATGAGATCCATGAACGCGTCAGGGGCATTGTTTAATCTAAATGGCATAAAAAAAAATTCAAAGTGGCTGTAACGAGTTTTGGAAGCTATTTTTGGCATGTCTTCCTCTTTACCCCTCATTTGATAATAACCCGATCGAAGCTCGATATTTTAAAACATTGAAACATCCCTATGCTGATCAAAGAGATCCTCTATTCTTGTGAATGGATATCATTTCTTGATAGTGATTGAAGATACTAAATTTTTTATCCATATTATTATTATTATTAATATTATTATTATTATTATTATTATTATTATTATTATTATCATTATTAATATTATTATTATTATTATTATTATTATTATCATTATTATTATTATTATTATTATCATTATTATTATTATTATTAATTTATATTAAATATATTAAATACAAACCAATTACAATTAAACCGGCTCAGTTACAAACCAACTGAAACCGGTCCAAATCCAACCGGAAACCCTAAATATTTGGGTTTCCAGTTAGGGTTTCCTAACCCTAATCATCCTCAGCCGCCTCATCACAACCGTTGGATCTGGCACGATCCAACGGTCCACATGGCTCCAGAGAGGAACCCTAGGGTTTGATACCCTAGGGCCACGCGGCCGCCGCTGCTGCCACTTCCAGAAGCCCTCACCGCCTCCGCCGCTGCCACGTCCCAGCCGAAGACTCCAGAAGCAAGAACATCGGCCGTCCACGCCAAGGCTACGGGGTGAGTCACCACTGGTAGTCCGGTGACTCACCGAAGCCCCCTCTTCGGACCGGTCCGAGACGAACACCGGTGGTGGCTATAAAAGCCACCACCCACCTGAAAAAAAAAAAAAAGGGGAGAAAAAGAGACAGAGACAGAACCGAAAAAAAAACAGAGAAAAGAAAAAAAACAAACTAATACCAACGATCTCAGCAGCAGCAAAGAACCAGAAGAAAAAAAAAAAAAAAAAAAGAAGAGACTTACCGAGGAAGCTCCGACTACCAGATCTCACCGGAACCTTCGAAACAACGAAGGTATTTTTGCAGATTTGCTCCGATTGGGAGCCTTTTAGGAAGAAATAACACCGGAACCGTCCTTAGGACGGTCCGATCTATATATTAGTGTAAAGAAAAATTTTTCCGGCCACCGGATGCGGTGGCCGGCGGTGATAAACGCGGCGGCACACGGTGGCCAACCGGTGACCGGCTTCCCTCCGATGAGGGAAGCTAGAGAGAGGCGAGAGAGTTTTTAAACTCTCTCGGTTTAGAGAGAGAAGGAAATGAGGAATGAAATGGTTGGCCCTTCGGGCCAGCCGGTTTGGGACTCTTATAGTCCTTCCCAAACGACGTCGTTTCGGGAAGGACTATGCGTGTAATTACAAAATAGTTAAATCCCTTCCGCAGTCCTTCATATTTATAAACTTTACATTTTGGTCACTAAACTGAATTTATAAGAATTTTAATTCGGTCTTTGAATTTTAATTTTATTCATTTTAGTCTTTTTAATTAAAATAATATATTTAGGATAAATGACAGATTTAATCCCTTAATTTTAATAAATAATTTTTTTAGTCCCTAGTTCATACTTTTAATTTATTTTATTATAAAATTTGAATTTTAGATAAGTTTATTTTGGTCATTAAATTATTAAATAAAATATATATTTAAAACCCTATAATTTCAATTAATTAATAATTAGTAATTAGTTTTATTTTTATAATTTAGTTATTAATTTTATATGTCTTTATTTATTTTATTGTTTTTAAATATATTGTTTAATAGAATTATCATTTTATTATATTGTTAAATATTTTGATATATATTCATAAATATATATATAATAAATATTAACTTTTAAATATTTATTTTTAATATCGAAGAAAAGGACAGTCTTAATACAACTGGATGTCCTATTCTGATGTTTTAAAATTAAACAATATTATTTAAATTAATATTTATCAATATCAAAGAAAAGAGCTGTCTTAAGGCACCTAGAAGTTCTTTTCGGATATTTTTAAATAAATATTTTTTTTACAATTTTGAAATTATAAGATTATAAATTAAATATATTTTTGAATTTTTAAATTTTTAATAATAGAGACAATTTATAATAAAAAAAGTACCAATTTTGGGCGTTGTAGGGGTGCTAATCCTTCCCTAAACGTAACCGACCACGAATCCCTTTTTATTATTAAAAAGAATGAATTTTTGGTTATAAAACGCAGATCAGTTCATCTTTTAAATATGGTTTTCTTAAAAACTCTTTTAAAAGATAATTTTTAGGTATTCGACCTACCTGATCCAAAAGGCCGATGGCGACTCACAAATTATTTTCAAAATTATTTATTAACATTAATTTCCCCGCCAAATTTTAATATTTCGTGCCCAGACGAAAACCGGTTACGACAGCTTGGCGACTCTGCTGGGGACCTGGTCAAACTTTTAAAAATCAATTATAAATTGTCTCTATTAATTAAAAATTAAAAATTTATATATTTAATTTTTAATTTTTCTTTTCAAAAATTTTTATATTTACTTATTATTTTCATAATATTTATATGTTTTATTTTATTTGCAAATATTTTATTTCAATATTTATTTTTATGTTAGAGGTTTGAACATTTCTCCTCACACACAACACTTGCATTGCATAACATAAAGCTCTATAATTGAGTTTGTCCCTTTTAAGTGGGAGTGAAAGCGACGTCTTCGTGAGAATTTATTCTCCGTGTCAGACCTAGCAAGTAACTTTCGGGGTTCATATGCTCTATGTCTTCGTGAGAATTTATTCTCCGTGTCAGACATAGAGAAATGTATCCCCTCGAATTGAACTCGATCCACCTTAGTCTGTAATGGACTAGGATTGAGGATTAGCAACCCAAGGGGGCACTAACAAGGACAATTCGGGTACCTTTACTCTTAGTTCTGAAACCCTGCATATAAAAAAACCTTAGAAACTCTTCCAATCAGAAGTCATGCCAAAATTTTGTCCAAAATAGGTGTACACACAGGAGAAATGAATTATGTCTTTCCTGTTAATTTATTTTACATGTTTATTTAAATTATTTAGAAAAGCATGTTTAAATTAAATAAATGTTATTATCCTTTAAACTAACTTATTTTCTTTTTGTGTGTTCTTTATTTTTCTGTTTGCATAGCATCATACAGGATAAAAGACATTGATCCTTGTGTTAATAGTCTCATTGGAAAACCTTCATCCATGGATAAAAAGGGTTCAAGTCAAGTAATTCTAAACTCAGAAGTAAGACAGTGGGCTGAAGATTTACAAAGACAAGAAGGAGATAGTCTGCCATATGATTATGTATCTGACTTGGCCAGTTATGCTTCAGTTTCACTAAAAAGAAATGATCTGCAAGATTTGCGAAGTATTTGGGAAAGTTGGGATTCAAACACAAAATTGCAGTTTTATCAGACTTACGGAGACATCCCATACCTGCTCTATGTAGAAGTTGATGATGAATTACTCCGAGCCCTAGTTCAATTCTGGAATCCAGGGTACAATTGCTTCACTTTCAATAAGGAGGACTTGATCCCTACTATTGAAGAATACACAACTTTGTTACATATCGAAGGGGCTTTGGAGAATCGAATCTATTCAAAGTCAATTAAAACTCAACCCTTCCGAGTTAAATTAGCAAAAATTGCCGGGGTACGAGAAGAATGGGTAGCATCTCGTACAAAACAAAAAGGCGAAAGCGAAGGCATTGCTTGGACCAACATCAGAGAGCTTATTCAGAGTCATCCAGACGCTAAAGTACGATTTGATCTATTTGCTCTGGGTATATATGGTATGGTCATATTCCCAAAAGTATTGGGATATATTGAAGCTGCAGTGGTAGACTTGTTTGAACAACTACCGAAGAAGATTAATCCTGTTTCTGCCATCCTAGCAGAGACCTTCAGATCGTTAAATGCTTGCAGAAGGCTAGGAGGTGGACGATTCTCAGGGTGTACCCAGTTGTTATATGTTTGGATCCGTAGTCATTTCTGGAGAACAGAAAAGGTTTCATACCGACGCTTTAATACGGATTATTCACCATTAAAAGAATTTCTGGAGCAGGAATGGCCGAAAGAAATTAAGAAGGATATGTGGATTAATGCCTTTAGAAATCTGCAAAGCAATGACATTGTTTGGCGAGCCCCGTGGCAAATACAAAGGGAATTCTTTTACAGGTGTGGTGATTACAACTGGGTAATGCTGCTCGGATTATGGGGAGGAATTGGATATGCACCACTGCTGGTTATAAGACAGTATGAAGGTCGTCAATTTGTACCTGTCACTGTTGGATTACAGTCATCTGAGTTCGCATTCCACAGCAAAAATTATAAAAGAAACATCATGGAAGCCGTTACAGCTTGGAAAACAACTTTTTGTATTCGAGCTAAAGCAGCAAAGGAAATGCTAACTCCTGATTATGAAGAATGGAGATCTGTCAGAAAAAACGAAAATATTCCTCTACCAGATCAAAACGAGGATATCTCTATGGAAGATCGCATTAAGGTGGTTCCATCAGAGATTGAAATCCTGAGAGCTGAGTTTGAAACAGAAAGAGATGGTTGGTCGAAAGAGTTAGAGCAAATGAGACAAGATAAAGTTATGTTGGGGGTTGACATTGACTTTCATTCGTCACAATGTGCAATGTTGAGAAAAGATAAAGAAAAAGGTGAGGATGAGTACAGAGCCTTACAGAAAGATTATCAGGAGTTATATAAATCCCGAAAAACATCAAGACCTAGCCAATCGACGGTACAGATGATCAAAGAATTGAACATCGAGAAAAGACGAGTTGAAGATCTGAAAGGAAAGAATAGCCGTCTACTCAAAAGCCTTGAGAAAGGGAAGCAAAAAATGGAAGATTTTGAGGTCGACAGACGAGAGCGAATTATAAAGCACAAGGCTGAGCACCGCGAGATCATGAATGAAATACAAAGAGAAAGGGATCGAGCCAAAGATTTAGAAGAGATGAAGAATGACATCTTTGATAAATTTGAAGGCGAGAAAAATATCATGTTCAAGGGATTTGAATCTGAGATGAACCAGTTGATTGCTGAACTTGAAGTCAGAGGCCAAAAGATGGAAGAATCCAATGTTGAAAAAGAAAAATGGGAGCTGGAAAGGAAAAATTTCAATACCAGACTTGAGGTAGAACAGGAGAGGGCTAGCAATTGGATGCAAAGATGCAGAAACAAAGATGTTCAAATCCAGAAGCTTAATCAAAGAACGCAAGAAGCACGAACAAAACTTGAAGAGGATTTGGATCAGTCTAGAAACAAAAACTCAGAGTTTAATGCTTACATTTTGCAACTGGAAGAATCATTGTTTCAAGAAAAGGTTCGCCTAGGACCTAATGATCTCAAAGAAAGTAATGAGGAAAATGCTTCACTGCGAAGACGCATTAGAGATCTTGAAAAAATTCTGCACAATTGTCAAGTCAGAATCACTGAGTTAGAGCAAACTCTTGAAGGAACAACTGAACGATGGCAAAAGTCAACTGAGTTCTATGTCGAAAGAAGTGAAGAAAGAAGCAATATGGTGTTCGAGGCCATGGTGCAAATGAGCGAGGTTGCCAGATATGTTGGGGAACTAGCTGTTGAAGCCGAAATAATTGAGCATCACGTTGATCCAGTTTCTAAGTGTGGAAAGAAGGTGTCATGGTTAATGAAGGAAATTATAGAGCTTAATAGGAAAGCTATGCCTTATCTGTAGTTCTGAAATATTATAAAGAAACTTTTGTATGCCGATGGAAGTTGTTCTATGACAGTTAACTTTTTGGGATCAATGTTTTTTTTACATACATGCATTTTGCATACATTCATCATTCATTTCATAATTTTCGCTATGAATCATTTTATTTATTAAATTAAAATTCATTAATTAAAATTTGAAAAAATAATATTAAAAGATTTTTCAATCGCAGTTACTCTGGCCAAAAGAGAAATACTACATCACTACGGTACTAGACAAGCTACTAAAAGAATTATGGAGGATAAAATACAGCGTATTGAGGAACAGCATCATAAAGAACAAGAAGAAATGAGAATGAAGTTGGAAAAAATTGAAGCCAGCATTGCAAATTCACAGGACAGTATGATGAAGAAGATAGAGGACATGTTTAAAAGGCAGGCTACCAGTGGAAAAATGCATGAAAATCCTGTATCTTTCGACCAAGAACCCATATATCCTCTAGGTTTTTCATCAGAACCAATTTATCACTCTGGTATTACCCCTATACAAATCAATGCTCGTACATCTGCATTACAAGAAACTAAACCACATGAAGATCAACAAGTGGATCCAGCATCTTCAAGCAAAAATCCGCTTATATCAGATATGAAAGTAGGGGATCTTAATACTGATCAGTTGATCCCAGATTTAAATGAGCTGAATGAGAAACAAAAAGTAAATGAAGAGCTGACCAGACAGATCAAGAGCTTAGAAGAACGAATGAAATCCGTGGAAATAACTGAATCATTCTATGGATTTGATGCTATGAGCACATTCATTTGTTCCATTTAATGTTTGGACTGGAATATCACAGTACTTATTCGATGTAAAGCCAGAATTTGTAGATTCGAAGCATTTTCATGCTGTCACACTGAAAATAGGCTATATTCATAATCTGCCAATTAAGAACAGAGTTTCTCTTATTCTGCTTCCTCCATGTGCTGATGCTTTTCCATTGACAAAGAAATGATGGCCTTCTTGGAATCCAAAAACAAAGTTGAACTGTTTATAAACGTACAGGATGGCAGAATGGCAGACCTAATCCTCCCTATCAAGTTCAAAGCTCCCGAATTTGATAAATATAACGGTACTACATGCCCTTCATCCCACATTACTATGTTTTGTCGTAGAATGGCAGGATATGTGAAGGACGAGAAATTGTTAATTCACTGCTTCCAGGATAGTTTGACAGGACCGGCTTTAAAATGGTATACTCAATTGACCAAAGCCAACATTAGATCCTGGAAAGATTTGGCTAAAGCATTTTTAGAGCAGTACCGCCATGTGACAGACATGGTCCCTGATAGATGGACTCTTCAAAACTTGGAGAAAAAGAATAATGAAACCTTCAGACAGTATGCCCAGAGATGGCGTGACACTGCGGCTCAAGTTCAAACACCTTTGTCAGAAAAAGAGGCCACAGTTATGTTTGTCCATACATTGAAGGCCCCTTATTTAAATCATCTAATGGGGAATGCAACCAGAAATTTTGCAGATTTGGTCATTTCTGGAGAATTAATTGAAAATGTCTTGAAAAGTGGCAAGATTGAATCGAATGATGGGTCTAGTTCCAAAAGACCTACATACCGGAAAAAGGAGAATGAGGTCAACAATGCAAACTCTTACAGCAAGGATTTATCGAAAAGTGTTACAATAACCCAGCCAAGGGTTAAGAAAGAGGAAACAAACACTAATCGAGCAGATTCCAGAGGATCTCGAAAAGAAAACGAAAGGTTATCTTTTACACCTTTACCAGTACCATATGCAGAGGTCTATGATTCGCTGTTAAAAGCAGATGTTATACGGCCCTACCCTTTGGTTCCCATGCAACCACCATTCCCTCCTTGGTATGATACAAAGGCACATTGTGTTTACCATGAAGGAATTACAGGACATTCTATTGAAAACTGTTTAGCATTCAAAAGGGTGGTTCAAAATTTGATCAACACTGGGAAGTTGGAATTCAATACACCATCCGCATCAAGTCATCCATTGCCAAATCATGGAGATAAAAATGTGAATGCAATTAATGAAGAGAACAGAAAGAAAGCAAAGACTGACATTTCTGAAATTAAATCTCCATTTGTTTGGATATTCCAACAGCTTTCTTTAGCCGGTATAATTCCACAACAATTCAAGCCAAAGCAGAATGAAGGCAAGAATTATTGTGAATATCATCAGGAGAAAGGGCATAAAATTCAACTATGTCCTGAGTTCAGGGATTTGGTGCAGAAATTGATGAACAATAGAGAAATAGAATTCTTTGAAAAAGAACCAGGGGAAAAAGAAGATGATGTTTGTTCATCAGAGGATTCTAAACCAAGTCAAAGAATAAATGATCCTGTGGTCATTAATGTGAAATCATCCACGGTGATTCCTGCACCAATAAAGCCAAAAGTAGTTATTACCACTCCTCTACCATTTCCATACAAAGATACCCGCAGGGTACCTTGGAATTATACTACCAATGTTTCAATGGTAGGAGGACCTGTTTCCCTAGAAAAAACAGAAGAGAAAATACAGAGTTTGAGTACTACATTGACGTCTGAAGCAGTAAGCGAGGTCGGTTTCTTTACAAGAAGTGGGAGATGTTACTCTCCCGAAACATCTAATGCTTCAGAACAAGTGAAAGAAAAAGGAAAAGCCATGGCAATACCTCAGAAGGTATTTGAGGATGAATCCCTTCCAGCATTCAATGAACCTGTGACAGAAAAGCAAGCTCAAGAATTTTTGAAATTCCTGAAACATAGTGAGTATAGTGTGGTTGAACAACTACACAAACAACAGGCGAGAATTTCTATTCTTGATCTTTTGATGAATTCAGAAGCGCATAGGAATGCTTTGATGAAAATCCTCAATCAGACATTTATCCCCGAAGATATATCCCTCAATAAACTTGACAGAATTGTGGGACATATAGCCGCCGACAATTACATAACCTTCACAGATGATGAAATACCAGAAGGCGGAATGGGGTCAGTAAAAGCTTTGAACATCACGACACATTGTCATGGTCATGTGTTGCCAGGAGTATTGATTGACAATGGGTCTGCCCTCAATTTGATGCCTCTAGTTACACTTCAAAGAATGCCTCTGGATCATTCACACATGAAGAGTTATCAGAATGTGGTACGAGCCTTTGATGGTACCCAAAAAGAAGTGCTTGGGAAAATGGAAATACCTTTGTTAATTGGCCCAGTCGTGTACAATATTGACTTTGTGGTGATGGACATCCACCCCACATATAATTGTCTATTAGGGAGGCCATGGATTCATTCAGCAGGAGCCGTTCCTTCTTCATTACATCAGAAATTGAAATTTGTTGTTGATGGACAACTAATATGTGTTAGTGCTGAAGAAGAAATCATTGCGTCTATAACAAGCAATGTTCCATATATCGACACCAATGATGAAGCTCTTGAATGCTCTTTTCGAGCTCTTGAATTTGTAAATACAACCTTTGTTGCAGAAGGAAGGAAAATTCCATATCCCAGATTGTCTGATTGCACCAAGATGACGGTACAACAAACTTTAGGCATCGGAGCTAAAACTAGGAGAGGTCTAGGAAAGAATCTTCAAGGGATTTCATTTCCCATCAGTATAAAGATGAAAAAAGACCGTTTTGGGCTGGGATTTAAGCCTAATCTTCAGCAAAAGAACAAAGAGATGAAAAGAAGATGTGAAAACAGAAAAGCAAAATTAAAAGGAGGAGAAATCCTTTGGAAACACATGTCTTTCCCACAGTTGAGGACAACATTCAGATCAGGGGGAACAATTAATGTGGAACAGCAACTTGTTGAAGCCTTTAAAGAAGAAAAGTTGATGAAAGATCAAGACATAGTTGAAGAAGCTATGAATGGATTATTTATCAACATGATCGCGAATAACAACAAGACTGGCAAGTACTTGGATATGATTCGACCATGCCTTCCTGAAGAAACACTCTCCAATTGGACCATTGAAGATCTTCCTATAGTTTTTAATATTAATGCAGAGTAATATTCAGAACTAATCTTTATGTTTAGCTCAAAAATATGAAAACTTTTTGTTATCTTGTAAAAGAAATTATGTTAAATATAAGGAACTTTCTTTAAAATTTTCAGATGGCAATCATTCTTTACATTTTATTACATTTTTTACATTTCATAAATTTACTATATTCTTTCGGAAATGTTCCGATTTAAATTTGCAGGTGTCACAGTGTTAATAGCATGTGTATTCCTAAATTTAATCCAGTGATAAATTTAGAGCATCCTATATGTCTGGAAGAAATCAATGGTTGTGAGGATGAACTGGAATGTGATGTTCCTACTGAATTATTAAGATTGGTAGAAAAAGAAGACAAACAAATTCTACCCCACAAGGAAGAGGTTGAGACTGTGAATTTGGGAACAGATGAAGAAATAAAAGAGGTTAAAATTGGTACCACTCTGACAATCCAGATAAAACAAGAATTGATAAATCTCCTTCAAGAGTTCAAAGATATCTTTGCCTGGTCTTATCAAGATATGCCTGGTTTGAGCACAGATATAGTGATACACAAGCTTCCAATCAATCCAGAATATAAACCAGTCCAACAAAAGCTCAGAAGAATGAGGCCAGAAATGTTGTTGCAAATCAAAGAAGAAGTAATGAAACAGATCAATGCAGGGTTCCTACAGGCATCTAAATACCCAGAATGGGTAGCCAACATTGTTCCCGTACCAAAGAAAAATGGAAAAGTTCGAATGTGCGTGGATTACAGAGATCTCAACAAAGCTAGTCCGAAAGATAACTTTCCATTACCCCACATAGACACACTGGTGGACAATACTGCAGGGCATGCATGGTTTTCATTTATGGATGGTTTTTCAGGATATAATCAGATAAAAATGAATCCTGAAGACATGGAAAAGACGACATTTATAACCATGTGGGGCACATTCTGTTATAAAGTGATGCCATTTGGATTGAAAAATGCCGGGGCAACATATCAAAGAGCTATGGTAACTTTGTTTCATGACATGATGCACAAAGAGATTGAAGTATATGTAGATGACATGATTGCCAAATCCAGAACGGAAGAAGAACATATTCAAAATCTGAGAAAGCTTTTCCAGAGATTGAGGAAGTATCAATTAAAGCTTAACCCTGCTAAATGCAATTTTGGGGTAACTTCCGGAAAACTTTTGGGATTTGTGGTTAGCAAAAAAGGAATCGAGATTGATCCAGATAAAGTAAAAGCAATTCAAGATCTTCCACCACCTAATACAAAAAAAGAAGTTCGAGGCTTTTTGGGAAGATTAAATTATATATCTCGGTTCATTTCTCAATTGACTGACAAATGTGATCCAGTGTTCAAATTACTTCGAAAGAATAATCCTGAAGTCTGGAATGAAGAATGTCAGGAAACTTTGGATATTATTAAGAAATACTTATCCAATGCCCCCATTTTAGTATCACCGATGCCTGATAGACCATTAATTCTCTATTTGACGGTCTTCGAAAATTCGATGGGATGTGTACTAGGACAGCATGATGAATCAGGAAGGAAAGAAAAAGCTATTTATTATCTGAGCAAGAAATTTACTGATTGTGAAGTTCGATATCCACCAATACAAAAATTATGTTGTGCTTTGGTGTGGACTACTCGAAGACTCAGACAATATATGTTATACCATACTACTTGGTTGATATCAAAACTTGATCCTTTGAAATTCTTAATGGAATCACCAGCTTTGACAGGCAGAATGGCTAGATGGCAGATGTTATTATCTGAGTTTGATATTATCTATGTCAACCAAAAAGCGATAAAAGGAAGTGTCATAGCTGATTTTCTCGCCAGTCGTGTATCAAATGATTATCAGCCTTTGAACTTCAATTTTCCCGATGAAGATTTGTTGTGCATATCCATGAATGAAGAAGTCAGAACAAAAGATGAATTTGCAATTTGGAAGCTTTATTTTGATGGAGCATCTAATGCTTTGGGACGAGGAATCGGGGCAGTGTTAATTTCTCCTGAAAATGTTTATTATCCCTTTACAAGCAGACTGGAGTTCTTTTGTACCAATAATATGGCGGAATATGAAGCTTGTGTCATGGGATTGAAAGCAGCTATAGAAAGAAAAATCAAATTTCTCAAGATATATGGAGATTCATCGTTAGTGGTGTATCAATTGCGAGGAGAATGGGAAACAAAAGATCCCAAATTATTGGAATATCGAAATTTTACCCTCGAACTAGTGAAAGAATTTGAGAGAGTTACATTCAATTATCTCCCTCGAGAAGAAAATCAAATGGCAGATGCTTTGGCTACATTAGCTGCTATGTTTCAAGCAACTAAGAAAGTTGATATGATGCCAATCAAAATGCAAATATATGAAATTCCTGCACATTGTTATAGTGTGGAAGAAGAGGTAGATGGTAAACCATGGTATCATGATATCCTGCAATATATCAAAAATCAAAGTTATCCACCAAATGCATCAGAAACTGATAAAAGAACCTTGAGAAGAATGGCTGCTGGATATTTTCTTGATGGAGAGATTATGTATAGAAGAAGCAGTGATCAAATGCTGTTGAGATGTTTAAATACCAATGAAGCTCGAAATGTCATTGAAGAAGTACACAGTGGAATATGTGGAACACATGCAAATGGTCTTTCCATGGCCAGAAAAATAATGAGATATGGATATTATTGGGCTACCATGTACACAGATTGCATTGATTACGCAAGGAAATGTCATAAATGCCAGATATATGCAGACAAGATTCATGTACCCCCATCTCCTTTACATGTAATGACTGCGCCTTGGCCATTTTCTATGTGGGGAATAGATGTCATTGGGGCAATCACACCAAAAGCATCAAATGGACATTGCTTCATCCTTGTGGCAATTGATTATTTTACCAAATGGGTTGAAGCTGCTTCATACACCAATATTAAGAGATCCACAGTCTGCAAGTTCATAAAGAAAGAGATAGTTTGCCGGTATGGCCTACCAGAAAGGATCATTACAGATAATGCTCTGAACCTGAACAACAAAATGATGACCGAACTTTGTGCACAGTTTAAGATCAAACATGCAAATTCAGTGGCATATCGTCCAAAGATGAATGGGGCAGTTGAAGCAGCAAATAAGAACATCAAGAGAATCATTACAAAGACCACTGAAACTTACAAAGATTGGCACGAGAAGTTATCTTTTGCTCTATATGCATACCGAACTACTGTTCGAACATCTACTGGGGCAACGCCTTTTTCTTTAGTCTACGGGATGGAAGCAGTCTTACCAATTGAAGTTGAGATTCCATCGCTCCGAATATTGAGAGAAATAAAACTGGATGAATCTGAATGGATCCAAGCTAGAGTTGATCAATTAAACCTTATTGAGGAGAAAAGATTGAAAGCTATTTGCCATGGACAGATGTATCAAAAACGGATGATGAAGTCTCATGATAAGAAAGTACATCCAAGAGAATTCCAAGAGGGTGATCTAGTACTAAAAAAGATCTTGCCTATACATAAAGATTTCCGTGGGAAATGGATGCCTAATTGGGAAGGGCCATACGTTGTGAAAAAGGCCTTTTCCGGAGGAGCATTGATCTTGGCAGAAATGGATGGAAAAATTCTGAAAAATCCAATAAACTCAGATTCTGTCAAGAAATATTATGCTTGAAGAAAAAAAAAAAAAAAAAAAAAAAAAAAAAAAAAAGAAAAAGGGGTCAAGGTGAAAACCCACAAAGGGCATCTTGTAACCAAAGGAAGGATTTGAGTTGAAAACCTGAAAAGGCGGCTCAAATGTAGGTTGATATTAGGCATCTGGCAATTGAACTCTCTAAAGATTTTGATGGTTTGGAAGAAGCTTCACATCTACAAGCATTTTGACAACGATTGAGATCTTCCAGACAAAGGCTTACATCATTACTCTAAGTTGTGTCAACTTGATTAAATTAGAAATACTTATGCTTATAATTTGTTGAGACATTTGAATTTTTATTATTCTTATGATTGCCAGAACTTTGAATACAATTCTATCTATTTTAAGTTCAATTTATTTGAGATTCAATTTATTTTTGGAAATTCAATTTATTCTTTTCTATTGAATTAACATAATTTTGAAATAATTTAAAGATTTCTGAATATCACTTTATGTTAATATTTTTAAATACATGGAATACAAAGTAGGCAAATCATCACTAGCTTAAAGCCATGAACATCAAGATTGTTACAAGTGGTGCTACCGACAACGAGGTCGAATCCGTTAATTCTACTCATCAATTGATCCAACCGATCACCATTCAGTTCTTGCACATCTGTTTTCAAAAATATACTAAAACAGTAGAAGATGATCTTTGCAGTATTGATTCCAGCAAAAAGAAACAAGACATTGATATCACTAGGAAACATGTATCTATACAGATCCTTGTATATGGTTTTTAAGGAAACCTAGAAGCATTTCCACCTCATCAGGTTCAAGTGGAGTAACTTTATTCCTTCCAACCCATACTAGATTCCATTTTCAGCACTCATCAAGAACATACTTCTGGACACTCGAAGGTGGCTCATTGTCATAGGCTTCAGAAGCCTTACAGACCCTTTCTGTCAATTCGGCACTTCCTGAACATGTTTATAAACAATTCAACCTTTTATATGTGCTCAATAGCATCTTCTGGAAGTGTTTTTTGAGTTATCTGATCTGGTTAGACAGAACATAGCATCTTCTGGAAGTGTTCTTTGAGTTATCTGATCTGGTTAGAAGAACATAGCATCTTCTGGAAGTGGTTCTTTGAGTTATCTGATCTGGTTAGAAGAACATAGCATCTTCTGGAAGTGATTTTTTGAGTTATCTGATCTGGTTAGACAGAACATAGCATCTTCTGGAAGTGTTCTTTGAGTTATCTGATCTGGTTAGAAGAACATAGCATCTTCTGGAAGTGGTTCTTTGAGTTATCTGATCTGGTTAGAAGAACATAGCATCTTCTGGAAGTGTTCTTTGAGTTATCTGATCTGGTTGGACAGAACATACCATCTTCTGGAAGTGTTCTTTGAGTTATCTGATCTGGTTGGACAGAACATAGCATCTTCTGGAAGTGTTCTTTGAGTTATCTGATCTGGTTAGCAGAACATAGCATCTTCTGGAAGTGTTCTTTGAGTTATCTGATCTGGTTGGACAGAACATAGCATCTTCTGGAAGTGTTCTTTGAGTTATCTAATCTGGTTGGACAGAACATAGCATCTTCTGGAAGTGTTCTTTGAGTTATCTGATCTGGTTGGACAGAACATAGCATCTTCTGGAAGTGTTTTTTGAGTTATCTGATCTGGTTGGACAGAACATAGCATCTTCTGGAAGTGTTCTTTGAGTTATCTGATCTGGTTGGACAGAACATAGCATCTTCTGGAAGTGTTTTTTGAGTTATCTGATCTGGTTGGACAGAACATAGCATCTTCTGGAAGTGTTCTTTGAGTTATCTGATCTGGTTGGACAGAACATAGCATCTTCTGGAAGTGTTCTTTGAGTTATCTGATCTGGTTGGACAGAACATAGCATTTTCTGGAAGTGTTCTTTGAGTTATCTGATCTGATTAGACAGAATCAAGCATTGAGTTTAGAAGATGAATTTGCCAATAGCATCTTCTGGAAGTGTTCTTTGAGTTATCTGATCTGATTAGACAGAATCAAGCATTGAGTTTAGAAGATGAATTTGCCAATAGCATCTTCTGGAAGCGTTCTTTGAGTTATTTGATCTAAAGAAGTGCATCAGCAGCTTTAGTCATTTGAGCAGCACGTATAAAATTTATCAATTTTATAATTGATAAATCTGGACCACATTTCTACATGGATATTGAAGTTTCAGCACTCGAGAATCCCATTCTTGTCAAGTATAACAGTTTATTTTCTTCATCAGAATTCAAGATTTCTTGGTATTAAAAGAACTATCGATATCTGTGAAGTCATCTTTGAAAGGCCACTTCATAATCAGATGAGCTGTTATCAGAATCAACATGTTGCCTGAATGCAAGCTTTTCAAGAGCTTATACAATTGAGTTTTATTCTCAAGAAATTTTTGTGACATTATATCTACCTCTACATTTGTCAAAGGGGATAGATTCTCTGATTTGAAGAAGAAAGATTTATTGGGTTTCTACAACTGAAGAAATATTCAGTTCACCAATCTGAAATCAAATAACTTAACATTCATGCATCATATTTTAGGTGTTTACAAAAATAGGTGCATTTTCATTCATTTTTATTCTTGTTAAATTTTTAACAGGAATTTCAAAGATTTTAGCAAAGATTCAAATTCATCAATTTGATGGATCATCATTTCCAGAGAAAGAGTTCATAATGAGAAGAACTCATCTGAAGAAGGAAGAAGAAGTTCATAATGAGAAGAATTTGTTCAACCTTTTACCTGAATCCATCATTTGGTGGATCATCTTTTCCAGAGAAAGTTCATAATGAGAAGAACTCGTCATCTGAAGAAGGAAGAAGAAGTTCATAATGAGAAGAATTTGTTCAACCTTTTACCTGAATCCATCATTTGGTGGATCATCTTTTCCAGAGAAAGTTCATAATGAGAAGAACTCATCTGAAGAAGGAAGAAGAAGTTCATAATGAGAAGAATTTGTTCAACCTTTTACCTGAATCCATCATTTGGTGGATCATTTTTTCCAGAGAAAGTTCATAATGAGAAGAACTCATCTGAAGAAGGAAGAAGAAGTTTATAATGAGAATAACTTGTTCAACCTTTTGCTTGAATTCATCAAATTGATGGATCATCATTTCCAGAGGAAGAGTTCATAATGAGAAGAACTCGTCATCTGAAGAAGGAAGAAGAAGTTCATAATGAGAAGAATTTGTTCAACCTTTTGCTTGAATTCATCATTTGATGGATCAACATTGCCAGGTAAAGTTCATAATGAGAAGAACTCATCTGAAGAAGGAAGAGAAAGTTCATAATGAGAAGAACTCATCAAGAGCTTATTCAACCTTTTGAATGACTCTATCACAAAAAGGAGGTCATCATCAACCCCAGCAGAAAGTTCATAATAAGAAGAACTTATTTGGAGAAAAAGAAGAATTTATTCAATATCTCCATAATAATCAAAGTAAAGTCAAATGGATAAAAAATTTTATTATCTTTTTATCTTTGCCCTATTCTTGTTAACACAAGAATGAGCAAAGAGGGGCAGCTGAAGATACTAAATTTTTTATCCATATTATTATTATTATTATTAATATTATTATTATTATTATTATTATTATTATTATTATCATTATTAATATTATTATTATTATTATTATTATTATCATTATTATTATTATTATTATCATTATTATTATTATTAATTTATATTAAATATATTAAATACAAACCAATTACAATTAAACCGGCTCAGTTACAAACCAACTGAAACCGGTCCAAATCCAACCGGAAACCCTAAATATTTGGGTTTCCAGTTAGGGTTTCCTAACCCTAATCATCCTCAGCCGCCTCATCACAACCGTTGGATCTGGCACGATCCAACGGTCCACATGGCTCCAGAGAGGAACCCTAGGGTTTGATACCCTAGGGCCACGCGGCCGCCGCTGCTGCCACTTCCAGAAGCCCTCACCGCCTCCGCCGCTGCCACGTCCCAGCCGAAGACTCCAGAAGCAAGAACACCGGCCGTCCACGCCAAGGCTACGGGGTGAGTCACCACTGGTAGTCCGGTGACTCACCGAAGCCCCCTCTTCGGACCGGTCCGAGACGAACACCGGTGGTGGCTATAAAAGCCACCACCCACCTGAAAAAAAAAAAAAGGGGAGAAAAAGAGACAGAGACAGAACCGAAAAAAAAAGAGAAAAGAAAAAAAACAACTAATACCAACGATCTCAGCAGCAGCAAAGAACCAGAAGAAAAAAAAAAAAAAGAAAAAGGAAGAAGAGACTTACCGAGGAAGCTCCGACTACCAGATCTCACCGGAACCTTCGAAACAACGAAGGTATTTTTGCAGATTTGCTCCGATTGGGAGCCTTTTAGGAAGAAATAACACCGGAACCGTCCTTAGGACGGTCCGATCTATATATTAGTGTAAAGAAAAATTTTTCCGGCCACCGGATGCGGTGGCCGGCGGTGATAAACGCGGCGGCACACGGTGGCCAACCGGTGACCGGCTTCCCTCCGATGAGGGAAGCTAGAGAGAGGCGAGAGAGTTTTTAAACTCTCTCGGTTTAGAGAGAGAAGGAAATGAGGAATGAAATGGTTGGCCCTTCGGGCCAGCCGGTTTGGGACTCTTATAGTCCTTCCCAAACGACGTCGTTTCGGGAAGGACTATGCGTGTAATTACAAAATAGTTAAATCCCTTCCGCAGTCCTTCATATTTATAAACTTTACATTTTGGTCACTAAACTGAATTTATAAGAATTTTAATTCGGTCTTTGAATTTTAATTTTATTCATTTTAGTCTTTTTAATTAAAATAATATATTTAGGATAAATGACAGATTTAATCCCTTAATTTTAATAAATAATTTTTTTAGTCCCTAGTTCATACTTTTAATTTATTTATTATAAAATTTGAATTTTAGATAAGTTTATTTTGGTCATTAAATTATTAAATAAAATATATATTTAAAACCCTATAATTTCAATTAATTAATAATTAGTAATTAGTTTTATTTTTATAATTTAGTTATTAATTTTATATGTCTTTATTTATTTTATTGTTTTTAAATATATTGTTTAATAGAATTATCATTTTATTATATTGTTAAATATTTTGATATATATTCATAAATATATATAATAAATATTAACTTTTAAATATTTATTTTTAATATCGAAGAAAAGGACAGTCTTAATACAACTGGATGTCCTATTCTGATGTTTTAAAATTAAACAATATTATTTAAATTAATATTTATCAATATCAAAGAAAAGAGCTGTCTTAAGGCACCTAGAAGTTCTTTTCGGATATTTTTAAATAAATATTTTTTTTACAATTTTGAAATTATAAGATTATAAATTAAATATATTTTTGAATTTTTAAATTTTTAATAATAGAGACAATTTATAATAAAAAAGTACCAATTTTGGGCGTTGTAGGGGTGCTAATCCTTCCCTAAACGTAACCGACCACGAATCCCTTTTTATTATTAAAAAGAATGAATTTTTGGTTATAAAACGCAGATCAGTTCATCTTTTAAATATGGTTTTCTTAAAAACTCTTTTAAAAGATAATTTTTAGGTATTCGACCTACCTGATCCAAAAGGCCGATGACGACTCACAAATTATTTTCAAAATTATTTATTAACATTAATTTCCCCGCCAAATTTTAATATTTCGTGCCCATACGAAAACCGGTTACGACAGTGATCTTATTCAACTAGCGATAGTCAATACAAAGCGGCATCGTGCCATCATTTTTCTTTACGAACAAGACAGGTGCACCCTAGGGAGAAAAACTAGCCTGAATAAAACCCTTTTCTTGAAGCTTTTGTAATTTGTTGTGTATCTCTTTCAGGTCAAGTGGCATCATTCGATATGGTGTAATGGACACCATATTCGTTTCAGGTTGGACTTTAATCACGAACTCTACTTCTTTAGTTGGAGGTAGGCAAGGAAGTTCCTCGGGAAAAACATCAGTAAAATTCGAAAAAACAGGTGCATCAATTAAGCCAAATCCAATTTTATCTTGAGTTACCATAGAAACAAAAAGAGAGGTAGGTTTTTTGTCATTTAGGAGTATAGATTCTTTCTATAAACCTCAGAGATACAATCTTTATTTTTTAAATCTGCCTAAGCTTCGTGTTTGCTTAACCAGTCTAAGCCCAGTATTAAATCAAACTCACAAGATGGCAGAACGTACAAATTGATGAAGAAGGGCGCATTTCGAATAGCCAAGAGGCAATTTCTACAAATCAAATTAATGTTCGAAATTCCTCCTAACGAATTATAAACTAAGATCGATTTTAGGAAGTTCAGTCTTTAATTTCAGCTTTTCTATCAAATTTGAGCATACAAATGAATGAGTAGATCCCAAGTCTATTAAAGCGTAAACAGGAAATAAGTTTAACTCGATGGTACCTGTGATAACATCGAGAGATTCTTCATTCTCCTTTCCTCAAATACGATAGATATAAGCAGGGGTTCGAGATTCCTGGTTATTGTGAGCAGGGTCATTCAAATTATTTGCCTTGTCTTTGCCATGATGGTTCAATTGAGCTCTATTATGGAATTTGTTTCGATTTACATGATTAGAACTTGCTGTAGCAGAATATTTATTCAGAACTTTATTTGGATTCTACGGACAGTCCCGAATGTAGTGGTACGAGGCTCTACATAAGTAGCATAAATTTTGTTGAGTCCATAATTTACCAATATGATGTTTTTGACAATTTACAGGTAGGATATTGAACAACATTCTCGTAATTCCCATTACTATCCATAGAGACCACTGAGACTGCAGTCTTAGAAACTGACAGAGGCTTCAGAATATAGTTCCTCTTCTGAGTAGAATAGCGATTGAATGAGTTTTCTCGGTTGTGCTTGGACTTTTTAGGACTGCCTATGGGGCTTGTCGTCACTCCTGGATCGTTTATCTTTCCAGGAACTGCCACTCTTGCGTTTCTCAGAAGCTTTCATCTTCTCCTTCGTAGCGATAGCTTGATTCACCTCTGGAAGTCAGTAATATCCAGGGCAGTAAATATAGGACTTAGCTCGTCATTCAATTCGTCGATAAAAATCCGACACTTGTCGCTCTTCTGCTTAATGTATTTTGACCAGTACTTGCAATATTTGCAGATGTCCCTTACATACTACTCGATAAGTCGGCCATGTTGTTTAAGGTACAAGAAATGCTTCCTGTCATCCTGTGTTCAGCAAGATAGTGCTCACTAATATACTTCTTGTTGAGCTCTTCTACAAACAACTTTCAAGTAACAGATTCAGTAGTAGCAATTAGTGTAGTAGTTTCCCACCAACTCAGTGGCCAATAGGGCCACAACACAATTGAGTTTATACTCATATAAGCATTGCAATTGTTTGGTCAGAATTCGGGTGGTATTCTCAAGCCGATACTCGGCCTCTTCAGGTTTATCTTCAATGGCACAGTGAAAGTATATGCCCGGTGTTAAACCAACTTGTCGATAGGAGCTTTGTAGATACAGTAGAAGTAATAGGCTGATCATGTCTCATGTTGACATAAACATGTAATAACGGAACACCAAAATCCAATTTTTAGAAAATCATCCAAAAAGCAATTTTATTTACTTAAAATCTTTAATCTCATCAATCTTGAATGAAATAATTTTTCATAATGATATAACAATCTAAAAAAAATTAATCTCATTTATGTATTGTAATAACAATGCACATAATAATTTAATAATTAGATTTCCATAAAATAATTTATCTTGAAAATTGAGAATGATATTATGGGGAGTGATGATTACAGATCTTATGAGAGCGACAATCAAGTACCTAAAAGATTATTTTTATAAAATGTAAAACAAACATTGAACAGCACGATTGTATTGATGAAAATCAGAATTATATAATGCATTCAAACATCCTCTAGGCTGAACCAAAACTTAATCATTCGGCCAAGTGCATAAATTTTCATTAAAAGTCATGTGCATTCATTAAAATTATGTATTTTGAAGGGTTTCCTACCATAGTCGAACAATTACATGTTTATTCGGCCAAGCCTATTTGATTTCTATGAGTAGTCAATGCCCTGGCTTTGTAAGGCATATCATATCTCATTTTAGAGAAATCAAAATCCTTTGTGTGGTTTAAATCTTAAAGTTCTTACTTTAGCTTTATTGACGTATCAAGCTTTGCTTGTGGCGTCAGCCTATTAATTTCCTTAGATACTTATGGTTCCTATTTCTTTCATAACTAGTGGATCCAAGTCCTTTGTTACTACCCTAACTTGAACATATAAGGTTCGAGGTTAGACTTTCATATAGCCTAGTTTATTCCTTGTTCATGTTTATACTATCTATCAACTCATCATAATCAAGCCCATCCATTCATCTATTGTTTCATTTCTTTACTTTTGTGTTCTAGTCCAGCTATTCACCTCACATTAACCCACCTATTCACTATCACCATCCCTTAATTTCTTTCTTTCTGACTAGTGTTTATTTTGTGCTATATTTTTTGTTTAAATACTCTGTGATTGTTCATTATTATTGTTGATTTGGGCATTTTTACATGAGTTTTGTGCAGAACAATGACTTCTGCAAAATGTTCTTAAAAGACGAAGTTCTATACCCTTTTTTTATTTTTCCAAAATCGTGGGCGACCTAGTGGGCATTAAACTTGGAATGAAAGCACTTATGGGAATCCAGTTAGCATATTCTAGAAGGTCCATTTAGCAGTTTTTGTTGTAGTTGAAGACTCAGACGCAAATTCGAATTTAAATTTTAGATTTATATTTATTTTTAGAATATAATTTCAAAAATTATCTATTAGGATTTTTAATGTTATTTTAGGGTTTTCCAGACACTATAAATACCCAATCGAGGTAAGCCTAAAATCCATCATCTCTCATCTCTCGAATCCTTTTATTTCTTCTTTAGTTTTATAAAGTTATTATTCTTTACCTTTGTGATTTTTCTTTATTTTTCTTTAAACATTTTCTTTTTAATGCTAAGCATGACTTCTGTCGTGCTTAGCTAATTTTATTTCAAGCTAAGGGCTAAAGCAATGACTTAATTTCAACTTGAGAATTAGAAAGTACTTAAACAACTTCTGATATTTCTCAGTTTGTTTGAGCTTATTTCAAAATCAAAATGACTTCAAAACCAAATATTGACGTTGGCGAGGATGTAATTATGGTTAAATGTGTGGGAGGAAGGATCAGCTTATTGAAGCACATTCGACTTCCTATGAACACATTCAGCAAAATTGTGCACTAAGAGGAAACTGAGATCGAAATCAGTTATTATTAAACCAACATAGTCCGAGTAGGTCTTTTACGAATTTAATTTTTTTTCTATCTACAACATTGTTGATTAGGTCAATTTTCCAAAATCGATATCAAGGATTGTAATTGGTATTCTGTATACAAAGCACAATCACAAGGATTGATCCTTGTAAACAAGTAACCGACGTGAATCTTGAAGTAAAAACCCTTTTCAATGATCTGAGGTAACTCAGACGAAGCAAAATCCTAAAGCTTACTTACACCTTATTGAATCCATTTCTTTTTCTTTATAACCTCTTATTTTGTTACTTTTATTTTTTTACTCTTTTCATCTATAAATGAACACCTGAACTTAAATATTACGCAACCTACTTTTTGGATCAAATATTAAACAAGAATAAATAAGGAAGTTTTCTTAGTCCTTGTGGGATCGACCCTTCTCTCTTACTATGTTTAATATCTATTATTTATTATTTGAGAAGAACAAATTATTTTGATGTGAAAACAATGCGTACCGAATCGGCGCCCTTGCTGGGGACTAACAACAAGTTACTAATTTATTTTGTTTTGTTTTCAATTTATGACTAGGAAGAATATGAGAGAATTAATAGATTTTGACCAGAAAATCAAAGCACGAGCTCGAAGAATCCACACGCAAATGCTTCTAGAGAAAAGGAAAACATAAGAAGAACAAGAGTATACTTCAGAAACAGATTCAGATGCATATCCAGATCTAGAGATAGATTATGAAATTAATTTACATTTTGATATAAATAACAAATATAGTATCTCAGTGGCAGTAGAAGCAAAACAATGATCCTAGAGCTAGTTGGAGTTCCTACCACTCAAACGTCATTGTGTGTAACCTTCACTCTAGGCGAAACTCTGTTATAGTTGAAGAGAGGATTTATTCATATTATTCCTACCTTCCATAGTCTTCCCAATGAAAATTCACACAAACACTTGACGAAATTGCACATGGTTTTTCTCTAGCTTGAAATCACATGGAGTTTCTGAAGACCAAATAAAACTCAGAGATTTCCCCCGTTCCTTAGCTGATTTGAATAATAAATGGTTATTTTATTTACCTCCAAATTCAATTAGTTCATGGATGAAATTGTAACCCCCTCAGACCGATGCGGGTAACCCGATCCGATCTGGAGTGTCATAATAGGGCCACCGGAGCGACCCACTGTAAAAATCTCGGAAAATTTAAAACTTTTATTAAAACATGTAACTCATAAAATGATTTATCAGTATGCAGAGATAAAAAAAATACATACTCATATATATAAAAAAAATACAATTACATGCCCCCTAATCACATGTACCCTACTCTAGAAGTAACGCCAAAAGAACTCCCTTATTGATGTCGATAGATACGCTGGTATGATTCTTTCAACCTGAAAAGGTGAGTAATAGAGTGAGCTTTGAGAAGATTAGTAATACAAAACTACCATATGATGCTAAAGGACATGCAGATAACAGATAATCATATGTTTCCTTATTGGTTAAGACATCTACATATTTTTATGCTGAGAGGAGATCCTACAGATATTTAAGGTAGTTACAGACAATGAGCGTTCAGTTCAGGGAAATATTTCGGATGACTGAGTTTAGGATATCATAATAGGTTATCTAGTGTGTTCCCGCAAAACATTTAAAATTGTTATGTTTTTTAAAATCAGTAGAGATCACAATCATTAAAACATCATAGGAGTTTTTAATTTAAAAACTATGTATCGTCCTCTAATCGAACGCCATGTGCAATTCCCCAGAACTGCACAACCTTAGGGATTACCATGGGGCCTGAGAGCCTACCCAAGACAATTCTCGGGGCCATAGAGGCTTACCCAAGAAAAATCTCAGGGCCGTAGAGCCTACCCAGTGGCCGCCTTAGGTCCATAAGGAATTACCAATCAGTGCTGAACCTATCTAAGGAATTACCAACAACGACTGAACCTGCCAGAGTCTTCATACCAGATCCCAGAGTACCCCAAATAAAACATTTTCCTTCAATAACAGATATATCAGAAATCAAAACAGGAATAGAGCAGAAATCATAACAGAATTCAGAGAAGAAATTAGAACAGAATTCAGAGCATAAATCAGAACAAAAATCAGATAAAATATTCATATGATCAGGGAACACACTAGAGGTTACAGATATGGTTTGGAGGTACTGATTAATCTTATCGGACATATAAACAATGATCTTTAGTATACTAATACAATGTTAGAAATTAGAATCATTATCGGAAGAGTTTATTAGCTGATGGGAACATCGATTATTCAGAACTTGACTTATCAGGATCATTTAGTATTCAGTCAGTTTTCGGAGGCACAAGTATTCAGAAAGTTTTTCAGAATCCTTTGCATATGGGTTCATTGTTTTTCATATATGACCAAAGTGATTTCAGCTGATAAGGGAGAACGAAGATTCATGACATTTACCATCTATGTCGATTGATCGGATTATCGAACAACTCGAGCAGAACCACTTTCAGAACTGATACTTGTTGACTGATCAATTTATTTCCCTTCTAGGGTTTTTAATCATTCCTGGGCTTAGTGATATTCTTGGGTCATTTGCGTTCTAGGGGTATTTTGGTCATTTTATAGATCCAGGATATTTCAATCTTTTCTTTCCGTCCTATCTTATCACTTAATTCAAACTTATCATCTATTTCAGTTTTTTCGAGCAATTATGACAAAAGAGCTCCCTCGATAATTTATTCTTTAGGTATTTACTTATAACTCAGAGATTTTTGGGTTAGGTACGAGTTCTCAGGGTACTTTCTCATTCAATGTCAACTCAGACTATTTTTATCTCTCAAGGGTATTTTCGTAATTTCTTAATCAGATAATTTCGGTATTAAAACTCTTAATAAGGATAAATAGACTTTATAGATTCTAGGGTTAATTGATTTTCCGAATAATCTCTGAACTTGAAATTATTCCTTATCAAACTTCTAATTTGTTGTACAAGCCATAATAATTTTATTCAGTTACTGACTTTTTACCGTATTGCGATCGAGTGTAGGAATTAATCAACTACCCATATAAGACCATACGTTTTCTTCCATGCAATTACCAATATCAACATGTTCCATAAAGCATGAAAAGATAGTAATGTATTACCTTGATTTTCGTGTCATATCGATCGACCATTTAAACTCCATTCGAACACCTTCTATCTTGAAATCAACTTCCAATATTTTCCTCACGATCCAGGCCATCAAAATTACTAACTCGTATCCAAATAATTTCCCTCACCATAAAGTTAGCTTATTAGAATTTAAATAATAATTTGGAAACCCAATTTGCATAACTAAAAACTTGAAGAGCCAGTAATATTTAATTACTAAAATCATGGACTAAATTGATCTTATTTAAACCATTATGCCATAATCATAATAATACGGAAGCTAAAAGACATGGTTAAGTTTTAACCAAACTTGAATAACTTACCTTGTAATTATCCCTTTCTCACTTCCAAAGCCATGTGCATTCTGCCATTCCTTCATTTCACGTTTCATTTCCACGCAGATTTCGTCATTTCTCATTTCTTTTTTTTCAAGTCGTTCTCTAAAGGTGAACAAAGAACCTTCAACGGCGACAGTCGAACGTCGGCGACCACCATGTCGATTGCTGTCTCCAATCACCGTTCAAGACATAAAATACATCGTTCGAACCACCTCATGCTACTCGTCACGAATCAAACCTGCAATAATCCAAAAACATCGTCGATCATTGTAGATCTAGGGAAAACCATTAGATTTTCTTGAAGTAAAACATGTCGATATACCTTTGATGATCGTCTAATGGTGCCAAAATCGATTTATGTTGTTCCTCAAGACCATACTGGTGTTTCCACCGCACGGATATTTCCTCCGACATTCGGATCATCGAAAATCGAGAGCTTCACCCCACTTACCATTTTATTTCTCTTCTTGATCTACTACTTCTTGGTTGTTAATATATAGAGTTAGTTGAGTCACTTAAAGTAACCGAATAGGATGGTGATCCCTTCTTGTTGCTCTTGTTTTTTTAAACTGACATGTTCACACGAATATCTTCAATGTGTGGTTTATGGTAATCTAAATAAAATAATAATATTAAAAATAATAAAATTCCCATCTCTCCTAACAATTTGTCCACATTCTACCTAATTCATCATCCTCAATTTGTTTAATCAAATAATACTCTGATAAAATAATTATTTGCCAACCAAACTTCATATCATTTCACAATAATAAAATAATGTATCCTATAAATCTCTTAAATTTATAATAACAATGAAGGAGAAAATTATAACTAAAGTCCATGAATTTTCTCCATAATTCTTTTGAACCCAATACTTTAATTAAAATGTTATTTTAATTTTCATATATAATCTAGAAGAAAAATAACCCCTAAATTGAGGTATGACATAAATGAGTCAAATTTTTCTTGACATGTACTTCCCAACAGCCAAAGCAAACAAGTTATGAAGGGGCATTCTTTCAATTTGACAAAAGAATTAAGAAAGTCTTTATGATTACTGGAGCGATTTAAGAATATTTGTGCAAGCTATTTACATCATGGATTAATCGAGCAAACTTCACAAACAGAATCCAAACACAAATGCTTCTAGAGAAAAGGAAAATACAAGAAGAACAAGTGCATTCTTCACAAACAAATTCAGATCCAGATCTAGAGATAGATTCTGAAATTAATGTACATTTTGATATAAATAACAAATATAATATCCCGGTGGTAGTAGAAGCAAAAAAATGATCCTAAAGCTAGTTGGAGTTCTTACCACTCAAACGTCATTGTGTATAACCTTTACTCAAGGCGAAACTCTGTTCTAATTGAAGAGAGGACTTATTCATCTTATTCCCACCTTCCACAGTCTTCCCAATGAAAAGGCACGCAAACACTTGACGAAATTGCACGTGGTTTGCTCTAGCATGAAACCACATGGAGTTTCTGAAGACCAAATAAAACTTAGAGCTTTCCCTCTTTCCCTGGCCGATTTGAATAACAAATGGTTATTTTATTTACGTCCAAATTCAATTAATTCATGGTTGAAATGAGAAGAATTTTTCTTGACATGTACTTCCCAACAACCAAAGCAAGAAAGTTATGAAGGGGCATTCTTTCAATATGACAAAAGAATTAAGAAAGTCTTTATGATTACTGGAGCGATTTAAGAATATTTGAGCAAACTGTATGCATCATGGATTAATCGAGGAAACGATACTTCAATACTTTTATGAAGGATTGTTACCTTTAGAGATGAAAAGGGTAGATTTTGCAAGTAGAGGAGCATTAGTCAATATGACTCCATCAACAATGAGAGAGTTGTTCAACCATGCCATCTAACATTCAAAACTTTTCAAGTGAACCCAGTCGACAGGCTCATAAGATAAGTACCTTTTCAATTGAAAATAAATTAAATAAGGAACAACGTACTCCTTTTGCAGTATGTGAAGTCGAAGAAGAACCTACCTAATCGAAAATTGGTTCTAGAATCGTCAAGGGAATAGGAATAAAGCTCATTTGTTGAGGAATTCAAGTTGGATACCCAATTTAGTTATCCAAGTTTAATGTGGTCAAATATAGTCATAAAAATACTCATAGTGTAAATTTCTAATTTTTCATATCCTTATGATGAATAATGTAGCCATGAAATGTTTTCCCTTGTTAACCTTTTAAAAGTAAATTTTCTAAACATTGACCACAGTTATTTTAAATATTTCAAACAATTAAATTTAATAATATATATATATATATATTAAAACTACTCGATTGAAGGTTTTTAAAATATAATTTTTCATATTTTTATCAATAATAACTTTTAAATAATAATGAGTTAAAATTTAAAAAAATGACCATAAAAAGTTAATAAAAGATAGATTTAATTGAACATAGGAAGTATTATTTTTAATATTTTATTCATCAATAGTGCTTGAGCACACATGGTAGAGGGTTGTGTATAACCCATGGTTCGTGTGTTAAAATCCTTCTATGCCTCAAATTTCTTTTAGTCATCCCAAGAAAATGGGTAAATTACACTTAAAGCCACTAATTTAAACAAAGTTTATCTTTTTGACTCTATTTTTTTTATCTAAATTCAATTTGGCCCTTTGTTTACACAATTTATTTCCGATTCATAATTTAGACTATAATTTCTTGCAATTTAATTTCTAACAACTTTCATAAATCCATGTAATGAGTTTTGAATTTCCTAAAAGTTCCACTTTTGTCCATAATATATTGAATAAGTTCTAACCCCATAATTAAATTAATTCTAACCCCAATATCGGGATGTGGAAAATCTCCTCCTAAAAGAATTTTCGTCCTCAAAATTTACTTGAATCAAAGATATGTGCAAACTAACCTTTCATCAATTCTTTAGTCACCTAGTTAACTTATGCAGGATTATGATTATTCCATTGAACCTTAACCATCGAAGTTAGTTACTTCACGAAACCCTGTCATCATAATTCATAAATAAATATCCTTAGTCAAAACAACATAAATGAACAAATCAAATCACAAATAAATATCCTTAATCAAAATAACATAATTGAACTCAAGACAATATTATCTCAACCTAGCCTCGAAAGACATGCAAGAATCATTCAAGTTCATATTCAACTTAAGTTGATGACCAACTGAACTTATTATCTTAAGTACACACCGTAATCAAGAAAATCCATCACTCAATTACCCTTCACGCCAAACCTCGAAATTTTTTCCTTAATGATACTTAGATAAAATCTAATCTCCAACATTGTACATCAATGCCATAATCCTTATTATTAACATATGATTCGTGTTTTTCAAAAGTCTCACTATGAAAATCACTAATAAATCTTATTCCATTGGATAGTAAGGATTAGTAATCCTTACATAATTACCTTGAAAGACCAAGTCTTATACATATCATTATGGAAAGCATAATTGCCATTCATGAGTGTCAAAATAACTTTTACATGATATGCGTATTGAAATCCCTCATAATATTTAGAAATTATACATCTAATGTAATCAGAGTTTTTGCAAGATAACACTTGTTCATCTTCGGTGCAACATGAAAACATAAATGTTTCTTTCAGACATAACAGAATCATCTCAAGAATTACACTTTCACCACATACACGAAAACCTTTCAATCAATCTCATATTGGTCATTTCATTATTGTATGAGGCTTGACACTTAGTTCATAGATACAGAACTTAGGAGGGGAAATCACTTTGTTCGAACTTGGACATAGTGTTTTGTTATACAACCCACTTTGATATTAGTTTTTAATGTTGTAATTGTCCTTTAAGACTTCTAGGATTGAAACATGTCCAAATTAATATCTAACTAGAATCTATCATACTCCATCGTCTCACACAACCAAACATTTATTCGAAATTTGAAACAAACCTTCATTTTGTAGGAATCAACAATTTTTACAACTTTATATGAAATCTAAAACGTCAATCTAAAACCTTTCAATGGTTTGAAAATACTCATGCTTTTCTCCCATTCATTACAACTATGATAGCATTGTAACATAAACCAATAAAGATAAAACGTTCAAGAATACATTCACAGTCATCTATCCAAAAGGCAAATCCAATGAGAATGCATCACTCATAAATATCCCTTAGTTATGCTCCAATAATACTCAAATCCTTTGAAGACAGACTCGAATATTTTCAACCGCTACAATGTGACCCAATAATCAAGTACTCGTACGGTCCTCACGAGACATTTTCTAAAATTTAGATAAAAGTTAAAGACATTCCTTCCCTATACAGTTCGTGTCTTAACAGACAAAATACTTATATACACTTATTACAAAATAATGACTCGACATCAGAGTTTTGGCTTAGAAGATTACTATTATAATCTAGTGGTATGTATACATAAGACACCCTATGACAATCGATTGGGTGATCTACTCAAAAAGACACAACTCTAATATCTAACACCATAGATTGATATGAGTGGGACAATATGATTCGAGTTGCCACATCAAGGTCACCAGAGCGACCCATATTGAAAATTTTGAGAAAATAAAAAATTTCAAACCATTTAAAGGGTAAAAACATTAAAATAGATATAAGGTATGTTTAGAAACACTTTAAACATCAAAATAGAATTTGTTATTATATAATATAAAAACATATTTCAGACTATGACATAAGAGTAATATTTGACCTACAAGCCAAACAATTATATGTGCATCGTAACCCACCAGTAACACTAAAGGAACTCCAATAACTATACCACGATAAAATACTTTTAACATGAAATGTTAAATAACAGAATGAGTTATGGGAAAGCTCTGTAATACATAACTATCATATGATGCTGAAGACCAAGCATATATATGGTAAAGCATGGAATTTTCTTAGTGATCATGACATATACAAGTTTTAGTGATGAGTTAAGTTTTAATTAATCGGTTTTTCAAGTAGCACTCAAGAAGCCTATAGTACAAATGAATCATATAGAGGCATATTCAAAAGTTAGAGCTAGAGAGTCTAGTGTGTTCCATTAGTGGAAAGAAGTGTACACACAATTTAAAACAACAGTAATTTATTTCAGTGAAATAGATTTTAAAATTACATAAATACTCTCCAATCGAACATCGATGTGGAATTCGCATGAGTTTCATCTATAAGGTCTTACCCTAGGCCCATTAGGCATAGGATCCTACCTGAAGGGATACCTTAGGTCAACAAGGACTTACCCTAATTGTAGCGTAAGAGAAAACCTAAGGGGATACCTCAGGTCCATAAGGACTTACCTAATTATAGTGTATGAGCAAACTTAAGGGGACACCTTAGGTGCATAAGGACTTACCTTAGACCCATTGGGAGTAGGAACCATACTAAGGGGTGCCTTATGTCTATAAGGATTGACCAGATTGATTAGAATTGTACTTGCAAATTCATCATATCACAATTTGAATAATATCTCATATTTATTGAATTAGATATACTTTTATATAAGAAAATAGAAATCTAATATCATACTTTCATTTAAGATGATAAAGTCATACTTTTAAAGCAATATAAAATATTCATGTGCTGAAGGAACACACTAGAGGACCCAATTATTTCTCAAAAACACCTGGTAATTATGAGGAAGGAAAATATTGAATTCTTGCAAATTTTGAACTGATTTCAAAAATAAGATCCCTATTAAAAGATGTTCGATAATTAATAGATATAATCAGACATTTATAGTTTTATACATCATGATCATTTAGTATTTTATTATATCATTTAGGTATTCAAGAACTGCTACATTGAAAATATTTAATTTTCTAACAGAATTGGAGTAATCCCATCAATGGGGCCCAGAATGGCATTTTTGTTATTTTGAATCCAAGAGATTTTTTTATTGGTAATTTACCTTAATTAGGTTAACCTATAACTGTAACCCCCTCAGATTGATATGAGTAACCCGATCCGATCCGGGAAGTCACATTAAGGCCACCAGAACGACCCACTGTAAAAATCTCAGAAAATTTCAACTTTTATTAAAACATGTAACTCATAAAATGATTTATCATTATGCATAAATAAAACAGATTTTTAGACTCGTATATAAAACAAAATACAATTACATGCCCCTTGATCACATGTACCATACTCTGGAAGCACCGCCAGAAGAACTCCCTCACTGATGTCGATAGATGCACTGATACAATTCTTTTAACCTGAAAAGTGAGTAACATAAAGAGCTTTGGGAAGCTCAGTAATACAAAACTACCAGATGATGCTACAAGACATGCAGACAACAGATAATCTTATGTTTCCTTATTGGTTCAAACTTCTACAAATTTTTATGCTGAGCGGAGATCCTCTGGATATTTCAGGTAGTTATATACAATGAGCGTTCAGTTCATGGAAATATTTCGGAGGACTGAGTTCAGGAGATTAGAATAGGTTATCTAGTGTGTACCCGTAAAACCAGTGAAAAGATACAGATCTTTTTAAAACATATTTTTAAGATTCATAAACCTTAGTAATCCCTCCAACCGAACACATCATAATGTGTAGGTTCCCCAGAACCATACACCCCCGGCACAACAGTAAGGCCCTGAGCACATAGCAGAGGAGCCAGCATATATACTACCTCCAACAATACTCCCCAAATAAAACATTTTTTCATCCGTTAACGGGTATATCAAAAATCAAAATAGAATTCAGATCAGATATCATAACACAATCCAGATCAGAAATCAGAACAGAATCCATGTCAAGTATCATAATAGAATTCAAATCAGAAATCAGATAAAATATTCTTATGAATAGGGAACACACTAGAGTTTCCAGATATTATTCAGAGACATTAGATAATTTTATCAGGCAGAGAAACGAGGATCTTCAGTATACATATAGAATGTAAGAATTTAGAATCATTATCGGAAGAGTTCATTAACTGACGGAATCATCAGTTATTCATAATGTGAGTTAAGCTGATAAGGAATAAATGAAGATTCAAAACAATTATAATCTATGTCGATTGATCAGATTATTGACAACTCTCAGAACTGATGCTTGTTTACTAGTCAATTCATTGCCCTTATAGGGTATTTACTTTTTAATACCAAAATTATTTTCCATATATCATCTTGGGAATCATCAATAAATAGATCTTCCAATGGTATTTATTTTATTTCCATGCTTCAATAATATCAGAAAATGTTGACGTACTTGATTTATGATTTATAACCCATAGGAATGGTACATTATGTAAACTCATCAGAGTTTCCAGACTTATCTAAATCACTTACTTAATCCTCAGCCATTTAGGTTACTTAGTTCATATAGCAATTTAGTCTACTCTAGTTACTTCTGGATTTTCCAAAGTAATTTAGATGTTTCTGAATTTCGGATACATATTGTACTTTCGTTCAGTTTAATTTGCCCTTCGTGGTTGATTTGTTTAACGAATATCCACTTCTAAATACCGAATACGATCTAGAGTTGAGTTGAGCTAAGTACTTCCAGAATTATCATCGATCCAAACTTGAGAAGACGAATACTCATTCAAGTGATATCTATGTTGTTCAGGTACTAACATATCATTAGGGTTGATCGACTCACTTAAGTTGTGTTCCAAACTTTTAAGGGTAGTACAACACCCATGTTTATTTTGGATTCCTTAATTAATCCAAGACATTTACTTAGTCTAGGCCATAAGGGTATTTTGGTCATTTTGGTGCTCAGTTTTATTCCATTCATTTCAGAGCTTGAGAATATCCAATCATTCCTAAGCTTGGTGATGTTCTTGGGTCATTTCCATTCCATGGATATTTTGGACATTTTACAGATCCAGTGTATTACAATCATTTCCTTCGGTCCGATCTTATTATTTAATTCAAACTTCTAGTATCTTGTACTAGCCATCTTGGGTTCAGAAATCGGTTATTCAGATTTTCTAAACAAAACTAGCATTTTCTATGCACATCAGTAGTTTCATCAGGTCAAATATATCTTTACAAAATTCTTATTCAACTTCCAAGGTCAATTCTTATTTTTTACAACATAAGGGTATTTTCACAATTTCACCTAACCGAAGTATTCTCTTAATTTCTTATCCAAGTACATTTGGTATTTAACCTTTAATGATATAAATTATAATTTACATATCTAGGGCTGATTGCTTTATCACTTAAGCACAAAACTCTTACTTTAATTCTAATGGTCCTGTAGTTTCTTATATTAATCATCTGATCCATATTCAGTTACCGAATTTTTACCGAATTTAGATTGAGTGTAGAAATTAATTAACTACACAGATGAGACCAAACCATTCCATTCATGCATTTACCAATACCAACATGTTCAATAAAGAATGAAAAGGTAGTAATGTATTACCTTGATTTTTGTACCATACAGATCGACCATTTAAACTTCATTCGAGCGCCCTTGATCTTGAAATCAACTTCCAATAATTCCTCGGATACATATCAATAGAAATTTCATAAAAAACGGAGCTTAATTGTGAAAAACAGATCGAATCGGGTGATAAATCAATGAAAAACAACTTACTGGGTTCGAATTTGGCAAAAAAACTTCAAAATTGGACTTAGGAAGTCAAAAAACCTAAAATATGACTTTTCGAAAAAAATTTACTTTTCGGTCAAAGTAAATGGTCAATGGTTAACAGTTGATCAATGGTTAACGGTCGATCAACGGTCAACGAGTTGACTCAGTGACTTGACTCACTCGAGTTGACTCAGCGCGAGTTGGATTAGTCGGGTCAACGGGTCGGGTCGGGTCAGCGGGTCAACCCATTTAAAGTTGTTCAGACTTTCCCCACTCTCAGGGGTAGCGCGTGCAGCCTCGTACGGTGTCCAAAAAATTCTAGAAAATTTTCTAAAATTATTTTAAGGTATTTTGAGACACTTACCAAGCTTGGTTCACAATTTTGAACGACAGAGAGCTCGATTTAAAATATCAGAAACTTTGACTTCCTTACCCCTTCACGCGCCGGCGACGACAGAGACAAGAAGGACACCGACGGACTCGAAATGATGCAAGAAACACGATGGTGTGGGAGGTGTCGAAAACGGGTGGCCGGATCGACCTAAATCGACGAAAAACCAACGGAGATTGATTTAAAACCGTCGATACTTCCGATTGGGATTTATGACGAATGACGTTGATTCACGACGAGAGCTTTAAGGGCTTTTGTTCAGCGGTCGACAACGAACACGATGGTGGTTTCGGGGAGAGGAATTGGGAAAACTTTTTGGGAAAACATACGAGGAAGGGGGTTTATAATTCTCACCTAAAGAAAAATAGGTAAATTATAGGTTTGGTCCCCAAATTCCTACACTTTCTAAAATAGTCTGCCAACTTTACGATTTTATAATTTAATCCTCAATTTCTTTCAAAATACCACTTAAATTCCATATTTATAATTTCTAAAAATTTAGCCCCTAAATTAGGGTATGACAATTCTCCCATCCTTAAAAGAATTTCATCATCAAAATTCATTCATGTAACATAATTGCATAAATAAAACTTTCATCAGTTCTTTCATATCTTCAAGTAGCTTTTACAAATGTACGAGTCCTCTACTAATCTATATCCAGTTGAGTATACACTTTCTTCATAACTCTTCCTCATTCCAATAAAATAATTAAAAAAGATTTATCCTTGTATAATCAATTCAGCATTGGTTACGAGAATAGCTCCAAGAGCAATAACATATCCCAATTTCATTTCTAGAGTCAGGTAAGAGTTTATCGATTGAATAGCTCTCACATTACTCGTGAGGTACCTTACAAAATTTAGTTAAACTTTACTGGTATTCCTTTATGCAAAGGTAGAGCCTTAACGGATAAAAACTTAGGTTTTCTCGTTACAGATAGGGACTAAACCTTGGAGTTCCAGCTCAGAGAAGTACGATTTATTCTAGGGGCATATACTAATTAGACATCTTTTGACATTCGGCTGGCCGGTCTATCTTCAAATTTTTAACTCAACCTAAAGCTCTGATACCACTAAATATAACCCCCTCAGACCAATGCGGTAACCGGATCTGATCCGGGAAGTCACATTAGGGCCACCGGAACGACCCACTGTAAAAATCTCATAAAATTTAAAACTTTTATTAAAACATGTAACTCATAAAATGATTTATCATTATGCAGAAATAAAATAGATTTTCATACTCGTATATAAAACAAAATACAATTACATGCCCCTGATCACATGTACCATACTCTGCAAGCACCGCCGGAAGAACTCCTTTACTGATGTCGATAGATGCACTGATACAATTCTTTTAACCTGAAAAGTGAGTAACAGAATGTGCTTCGAGAAGCTTAGTAATACAAAACTACCAAATGATGCTACAAGACATGTAGATAACAGATAATCACATGTTTCCTTATTGGTTCAGACATCTACAAATTTTTATGCTGAGCATAGATCCTATGGATATTTCAGTTAGTTACAAACAATGAGCGTTCAGTTCACGAAAATATTTCAGATGACTGAGTTTAGGATATCAGAATAGGTTGTCTAGTGTGTTCCCGTAAACCAGTGAAAAGATATTGATCTTTTTAAAACATATTTTTAAGATTCAGAAACCATAGTAATCCCTCCAACCGAGCATAACATAATGTGTAGGTTCCCCAGAACCATACACCCCTGGCACAATAGTAAGGCCCTGAGCACATAACAGAGGAGCCTGCATATATACTTCCTCCAACAATACCCCCCAAATAAAACATTTTTCCGTCCGTAAACGGGTATATCAGAAATCAAAATAGAATTCAGATCAGATATCAGAACAAAATCCAGATCAGAAATCATAACAGAATCCATGTCAGGTATCATAACCGAATTCAAATCAAAAATCAGATAAAATATTCTTATGATTAGGGAACACACTAGAGTTTCCAGATATTATTCAGAGATATTAGATAATTTTATCGGGCAGAGAAACACGGACCTTCAGTATACAGATAGAATGTCAGAATTTAGAATCATTATCGGAAGAGTTCATTAACTGACAGAATCATCAATTATTCATAATGTGAGTTGAGCTACTAAGGAATAAACGAAGATTCAGAACATTTATAATCTATGTCAATTGATCGAATTATTGAACAACTCTCAGAATTGGTGCTTGTTGACTAGTTAATTCATTGCCCATATAGGGTATTTACTTTTTAAAACCAAAAATTCTTATCCATAGATCATCTTCAGAATCATCACTAAATAGATCTTCCAATGGTCTTTATTTCATTTCCACGCTTCAACGATATCAGAAAATGCTGACGTACTTGGTTTATGGTTTATAAACCATAAAATACTACACTATGTAAACTCATCAGAGTTTGCAGACTTATCCAAATCACTTACTTAATCCTCAATCATTTAGGTTATTTAGTTCATGTAGCAATTTAGTCTACTCTAGTTACTTTTGGATTTTCCAGATTAATTTAGATGTTTCTGAATTTCTAATACATATTGTACTTCCATTCAGTTCAATTTGGTCTTCATGGTTGATTTGTCTAACGAATATCCACTTCTAAGTATCGAATGCGATCTAGAGTTGAGTTAAGGTGAGTACTTCCAGAATTATCATCGATCCAAACTTGAGAAGACGAATACGCATTCAAGTGATATTTATGCCGTTCAGGTACTACAAATCATTAGGGTTGATCGGCTCACTTAAGTTGTGTTCCAAACTTTTAAGGGTAGTACAACACCCTTGTTTATTTGGATTCCTTAATTAATCCAAGACATTTACTTAGTCTAGGCAATAAGGTTATTTCGATCATTTTGGTGCTTAGTTTTATTCCATTCATTTTAGAGCCCGAGGATATCCAATCATTCATGAGCTTGGTGATATTCTTGGGTAATGTCCATTCCATGGGTATTTTGGACATTTTACATATCCAGTGTATTAGAATCATTTCCTTCCTTCCGATCTTATTATTTAATTCAAACTTCTAGTATCTTGTACCAACCATCATGGGTTTAGAAATCGGTTATTCAGATTTTCAAAACAAAACTAGCATTTTCTATGCACATCAATAGTTTCATCAAGTCAAATATGTCTTTACAAAGTTCTTATCCAACTTCCAAAGTCAATTCTTGTCTTTTTACAACATGAGGGTATTTTCGTAATTTCACCTAACCGGAGTATTCTCTTAATTTCTCATCCAAGTACCTTTGGCATTTAACCTTTAATGATATAAATTATAATTTACATATCCAAGGCTAATTGCTTTATCACTTAATCACAGAACTTGTACTTTAATTCTAACGATCCTCTAGTTTCTTATACTAATCATCTGAGTCATATTTAGTTACTGAATTCAGATCGAGTGTAAGAATTAATTAACTACACATATGAGACCAAGCCTTTCCATTCATGCATTTATCAATACCAATATGTCCAATAATTCCTCGGATATATATCAACAGAAATTTCATAAAAACGGAGCTTAATTGCGAAAAACGGATCGAATCGGGTGATAAATCAGTGAAAAATAGCTTATCGGTTCAAATTTGGCGAAACAGACTTTGGAATCAGACTCAAGACATCGAAAAACATAAAATATGACTTTTCAAAAATTTTGACTTTTTGGTCAAAGTTAATGGTCAACGGTTAACGAGTTGACCCAGTCGAGTTGACTCAGTCGAGTTGGCTCAATCGAGTTGGCTCAATCGGGTCAACGGGTCGGGCAGGAGGGTTAGTCCATTTCAAGTTGTCTAGACTTTCCCCACTCTTAGAGGTGGTGCGTGCAGCCTCGTAAAGTGTCCGAAAAATTCCAGAAAAATTTCTAAAATTATTTTAAGGCATTTTGAGACACTTACCAAGCTCGGTTCACAATTTTGAACGATGGAGAGCTCGATTCTGAAACATCGGAAACTTTGAATTCCTCACCCCTTCACGCGCTGGCGACGAAGGAGACAAGAAGGTCACCGGCGGACCCAGAACGATGCAAGGAACACGATGGTGCGGGAGGTGTTGAAAACGGGTGGTCAGATCGACCTGAATCGACGAAAAATAACTGAGATTGAGTTAAAACTGACGATACTTCCGATTGAGATTTATGACGAACGATGCCGATTCACGACGAGATGTTTGAGGGATTTTGTTCATCGATCGACAAAGAACACGATGGTGGTTTCGGATCGATGAACGGTGGTCGGATGATGGAGAAATCGAAGGTCAAAGGAGGGTTGGCGGGGGAGAGGAATTGGGAAAACTTTCTAGGAAAACATATGGAAAGAGGGTTTATAATTCTCATCTAAAGAAAAATGGGTAAATTATGAGTTTGGTCCCCGAATTCCTACACTTTCTAAAATGATATGTCAACTTTGCGATTTTACAATTTAATCCTCAATTTCTTTCAAAATACCACTTAAATTCCATACTTTATAATTTCTAAAAATTTAGCCCCTAAATTGGGGTGTGATAATAACTTTGTAGTATTTAAGATTTCTAATGACTTATTAACCTTTCAAGTCCAATCGAACTAAATACATGTCAATAGTGTGGTACTAACCTTGTATTCATATAGAAACACTTCACCAATATTTATTTTATAACGTTGAAACAATATATAGTTGAATTGATCACTTTCAGAAATCATCACTAAATGGATCATGATGAGACGAACATGTATTCGTGTAATATTTAATTTATTCCAATATTTCAACAATCCAAGAATGCATCATACAAGGGTTATGGTCCATAACTTTTAGGTGTATCAATATATTCAAAATTTATCGAAAGACATGCATTTAACCTAAGTCATAAATCATTTAAGTACCCAATGGTATTTCAATCATTTTAAAACCCGATGATATTTCAATCATTTTGGGACTCAGATGTATTTCAGTCATTTTATTCAGTTCAATCATATGAATTACTTTCGGTAAATTAGTCTTCAAGTGTTCTTTCAAGAATTGAAAACTCGAAGCCTTTCGCCATCTCATAAGTTAAAAACTTATTACTAAGATTTTCCAAATACGACAATAATTTAGCAGGTGAGTTAGTAATTCTATCGTCTCAAGTAAGAAATCTTAGGTCAATTCTACTATTAGAGTAATCCATGTCCTTTTTATACTTCAATGGCTTTCCGTAATTATGGATCAACATATTTTTAGCATTAAATATTTCTAACTATAATAATCAAAATATAATGACTATGAGGTTAATTGCTTTATTGATTAATTATGAATCTTGAAATTATTTCGTATCAGTCTTCCAATTCTTATACAAGTCAATCGAATCTTAGCCTATTTACTGTTCTTTTACAATATTCAATACGATCTTACAAATAATCATCGATAAATATATGATAAATCATTGTATTCATGCGTTAACTAATTGCCAACTGATTCCATAAAGAATGCAAAAGGTGGAAAAATATTACCTCAACACCAAGCTACATTATTGGTCCATTTAAACTCGTATTGGGCCACTATCAAACTTAAATTCGACATCCTTTAACACATATACTTAGCAAAAAAAATAATCAAAAATAGCACTTAGATGCAATAATCGGATCTAATCAGAAGGTCAATCACTTGTCTTAACTCAATGATGGTTGATAGTCATCTGATATTCAACGACTCAACTCAACATGGCGTGACGCGGCTTAGCTCATATCCGCTCGACTTGTCTTAACTCAACTTTGTTCAACTTGGCTTGGCTTGATTCGGTTCAGACAGATTTGTTCAGCTCGACTTGGACTAGACCAGATGGATTCAGGCGATTTCCACTGGTTCAAATTGGTTAAAACTCCCCTGGCAACAGACAATGCTTATGTGCAAGGGTGACGCGTGGTGTGCATGGATGTTGAAAATTGACCAGATTTTGGAGAAATGAAGATCGAAGCTTCAGAAGTCTCTTAATGGCGTTGTTTCGTGATGAAGAATGATAGAGAATAACTTATTGAATGGTCGAAACTTTCTCTGCCTCATGCTCCTCAACGACGACGATAATGGCGATAGTAGCTATATGGGATAAACTTCAATGACGAGAGGATCACGATTATATCGATGGTATAACTCACCAACAACTGACTGATGATAAATCAACATCGACAACATCCTTGGCTGGAAAGAAACTGAAAAAACTTTGAGATTAAGGTGGGGTGAAAATTGAGAGACTACTCCTTAGGTGTTGGATTTCTGTTAGCGTAGTTGATAAATATTGTTCTTAATATCTTTATCTTCAATAGTGCTTAAGAATAAATGGAAAAAAATTCACAATAGTGGTATGAAAAAATTGCTTGAATAATAGTGAACCAGAATTATTTGCTCAAATAATGCATTTGCTATACGACCACCCTATAGATGTCATGCAGTCAAGGTGACATGGTTGTGACGCGAGACCCAGTGCGACAACCAATTAAAATGTGGGGGAGAAGCATTACAGTCCTTGCGTCTCCCCCTCTGCACCCTATAGCTCAAAGCCTATTGTTCCTATTGTATTTAATTCATGATATAATTCATTAAGCAATATTGGAGGGTTCCCAACTAATTTTGATAAGATTTGGAAGTATCATTTATTGGATAGCTAATACATTTTTTACCAGATCAATATTGTAAGTTAAAGGGGCTTGATGTTTTATTTTAATCTTAAGATTTTATTTTTTTGTTTTATGAAATAAAATAAATAACTTTATGCAGGGGAGACGCAATGAGGTTCTAGCGTCTCCTCATTTCACATGAACCCAATGCGTCACTGCCTTATACTGTAGCCTTTCGCCCTGTCCCATGACATAATTCCAACCAAGTATTATTGGATAAATTTTTCCACAATATTACTGCATAAAATTTGCCAACGTAGATAGTAAAAGAGTTGCGTAAAACCAAAGGGTCATAAGTTTGAATCCTGTCATGCCCTAGTTTTTTTAGCCATCCGACTAAAATAGGTAAATTACACTAAAAATCAAATATTTATATTAAGTTTACTTTTTGACTCCATGTTTTTATTTGATTTCAATTTGGTCCTTATTTTACATAATATCTTTTCAATTCAGAATTCATGCTCTAATTTCTTGTAAGTTACTTTCTTGTAACTTTCATAAATTCGCGTATTGATTTGTGAATTATTGAAAACTTCCACTTTAGTCCATAATATACTGAATAAAAGTCTAACCCCAAAATCAGGGTGTAACAACTCGTTCATGGATAACAAGATACACCTCACTCATCACAAATGTACTAAATTAACATAATTCTCAGAATAGCTTTACAAATCCTTATGCATCAAATCATAAAAATCATTGCACATAACACAATATAACATTTCTGTAAATGATCACAAAATTATAATGTAACATAATGCAGCATTTTTGTAAATTGAACATCAAAGTCAATCCAAAGACCAAAATCCTTACTGATAAAGCAAGATCAACATAAACACATAATAACGAAACACCAAAATCCAACTTTTGGAAAATCATCCAAAAATCAATTTTATTTACTAAAAATCTTTAATCTCATCAATCTCGAATGAAATAATTTTTCATAGTGATATAACAATCTTTAATAAATTTAATCTCATTTATGTATTGTAATAACAATGCACATAATAATTTAATAATTAGATTTCCATAAAATAATTTATCTTGAAAATTGAAAATGATATTACGGGGAGTGATGATTACAGATCTTATGAGAGCGACAGTCAAGTACCTAAAAGATTATTTTTATAAAATGTAAAACAAATATTGAACAGCACGATTGTATTGATGAAAATGAGAATTAAATAACGCATTCAAACATCCTCTAGGCTGAACCAAAACTTAATCATTCGGCCAAGGGCATAAACTTTCATTAAAAGTCATGTACATTCATTAAAATTATGTATTTTGAAGGGTTTTCTACCATAGTCGAACAATTACATGTTTATTCGGCCAAACCTATTTGATTTCTATGAATAGTTAATGCCTTGGCTTTGTAAGGCATATCATATCTCATTTTAGAGAAATCAAATTCCTTTGTGTGGTTTCAATCTTAAAGTTCTTACTTGAGCTTTATTGACTTATCAAGCTTTGCTTGTGGTGTCAGCCTATTAATTTCCTTAGACACTTACGGTTCGTATTTCTTTCATAACTAGTGGATCCAAGTCCTTTATTACTACCCTAACTTGAACATATAAGGTTCAAGGTTAGACTTTCATATAGCCTAATTTATTCCTTGTTCTTGTTTAGACTATCTATCAAGATCCCTTTCTTTTTAAACCATCACCACACCCATCATAAACAAGCCCATCCATTCGTCTATTGCTTCATTTCTTTACTTTTGTATTCTAGTCCACCTATTCACCTCACATTAACCCACCTATTCACCTATCATTATCCCTTAATTTATTTCTTTCTGACTAGTGTTTATTTTTGTGCTATATTTTGTGTTTAAATACTCCTTGATTGTTCATTATTATTGTTGATTTGGGCATTTTTACATGATTTCTGTGCAGAACAATGACTTCTGCAAAATGTGCTTAAAAGATGAAATTTTGTACTCTTTTTTATTTTTCCAAAACAGTGGGCGACCTAGTGGCCATTAAACTTGGAATGAAAGCGCTGACGGGAATCTAGTTAGCATATTCTAAAAGGTCCATTTAGTAGTTTTTGTTGAAGTAAAAGACTCAGCCGCAAATTCGAATTTAAATTTGATATTTATCTTTATTTTTAGAATATAATTTCAAAAAATATCTTTTAGGATTTTTAATGTGATTTTACGGTTTTCCCGACACTATAAATAGCCAATCAAGGTAAGCCTGAAATCCATCATCTCTCATCTCTCGAATCCTTTTATTTCTTCTTTCGTTTTATAAAGTTATTATTCTTTACCTTTGTACTTTATCTTTATTTTTCTTTAAAATTTTTCTTTTTAATGCTAATTATGACTTCTGCCATGATTAGCTAATTTTATTTTAAGCCAAGGGCTAAAACAATGACTCAATTTCAAAATGAGAATCGAAAAGTACTTAAACAACTTCTGGTATCTCTCTCAATTTTTGAGCTTATTTCAAAATCAAAATGACTTTAAAACCAAATATTGATGTTGGTGAGGATGTAGTTATGGTTAAATGTGTTGGAGGAAGGATCAACTTATTGAAGCACATTCGACTTCCTGTGAACACACTCAGCAAAATTGTTCACAAAGAGGAAATTGAGATCGAAATCAGTTATTATTGAACCAACATAGTCCGAGTAGGTCTTTTACAAATTTAAATGTTTTTCTATCTACAACATTGTTGTTGATTAGGTCAATTCTCCAAAATCGATATCAAGGGTTGCAATTGGGTATTCTATATACAAAGCACAATCACAAGGATTGATCCTTGTAGACAAGTAACCGACGTGAATCTTGAAGTAAAAACCCTTTTCAATGATCTGATGTAACTGAGACAAAGCAAAATCCTAAAGCTTACTTACACCTTATTGAATCCATTTATTTTTCTTTATAACCTCTTATTTTCTTACTTTTATTTTTTTTACTCTTTTCATCTACAAATGAACACCTTAACTTAAATATTACTCAACCTACTTCTTGGATCATATATTAAACAAGGATATATAAGGAAGTTTTCTTAGTCCTTGTGGGATTGACCCTTCTCTCTTAATATGTTTAATTTCCATTATTTATTATTTGAGAATAACAAATTATTTTGATGTGAAAACAATGCGTACTGAATCGACGCCCTTTCTGGGGACTGACAACAAGTTACTAATTTATTTTTTTTGTTTTCAATTTATGACTAGGAAAAACATGAGAGAATTAATAGATTTTGACCCGAAAAGCAAAACATGAGATCGAAGAATCCACACACAAATGCTTCTAGAGAAAAGGAAAATACAAGAAGAACAAGAGCATACTTCACAAATAAATTCAGATCCAGATCCAAATCTAGAGATAGATTGATAAATTAATGTACATTTTTATATAAATAACTAATATAATATCCTGGTGGCATTAGAAGCAAAAAAATGATCATAGAGCTAGTTGGAGTTTCTACCACTCAAACGTCATTGTGTATAACCTTTACTCCAGTCGAAACTCTGTTCTAATTGAAGAGAGGACATATTCATCTTATTCGCACCTTCCACAGTCTTCCCAATGAAAATTCACGCAAACACTTGACGAAATTGCACGTGGTTTGCTCTAGCATGAAACCACATGGAGTTTTTGAAGACCAAATAAAACTCAGAGCTTTCCCTCTTTCCTTAATCGATTTGAATAATAAATGGTTATTTTATTTACCTCGAAATCCAATTAATTTATGGTTGAAATGAGCCGAATTTTTCTTGACATGTACTTCCCAACAGCCAAAGCAAGCAAGTTATGAAGGGGCATTGTTTCAATCTAAAAAAAGAATTAAGAAAGTCTTTATGATTACTGGAGCAATTTAAGAATATTTGTGCAAGCTGTCTGCATAATGGATTAATCGAGAAAATGCTACTTCAATACTTTTATGAAGGATTGTTACCTTTAGAGATGAAAATGGTAGATTTTGCAAGTAGAGGAGCATTAGTCAATATGACTCCATCAACAATGAGAGAGTTGTTCAACCATGCCCATCTAACATTCAAAACTTTTCAAGTAAACCCAGCCGACAGGCTCACAAGATAAGTACCTTTTCCATTGAAAATAAATTAAATAAGCAACAACGTACTCCTTTTTTTCTAGCTATTTTTCTAGCTAAAGGGCTAAATCAAAAATTGATTCTAGAATCGTCAAGGGAATAGGTATAAAGCTCATTTGTTGAGGAATTCAAACTGGATACCCAATTTAGTTATCCAAGTTTAATATGGTCAAAAATAGTCATGAAAATACTCATAGTGCAAATTTGTACTTTTTCATATCCTTTTGATGAATAATGTAGCCATGAATTTTTTTTCCTTGTTAACCTTTTAAAAGTAAATTTTCTAAACATTGACCATAATTATTTTAAATATTTCAAACAATTAAATTTAATAATATATAATATTTTAAAACTACTCGATTGAAGGTTTTTAAAATATAATTTTTCATATTTTATCAATAATAACTTTTAAATAATAATGAGTTAAAATTTAAAAAATTGACCATAAAAAGTTAGTAAAAGATAGATTTAATGGAATATACGGAGTATTATTTTTAATATTTTATTCATCAATAGTGCTTGAGCACACATGGTAAGAGGGTTGTGTATAACCCAGGGTTCGAGTATTAAAATCCTTCTATGCCTCAAATTTCTTTTAGTCATCCCAAGAAAATGGGTAAATTACACTTAAAGCCACTAATTTAAACAAAGTTTATCTTTTTGACTCTATGTTTTATCTAAATTCAACTTGGCCCTTTGTTTACACAGTTTATTTTCTATTCATAATTTAGACTATAATTTCTTGCAATTTAAATTCTCACAACTTCCATAAATCAGCGTAATGATTTTTGAATTTCCTAAAAGTTCCACTTTTGTCCATAATATAATGAATAAGATCTAACCCCATAATTAAATTAATTCTAACCCCAAAATCGAGATGTGAAAACTCTCTCCTAAAAGAATTTTCGTCCTCAAAATTTACTTGAATCAAAGATATGCGCAAACTAACCTTTCATCAATTCTTTAGTCACCTAGTTAACTTATGCAGGATTATGATTATTCCATTGAACCTTAACCATCGAAGTTAGTTACTTCACGAAACCCTTTCATTATAATTCATAAATAAATATTCTTAGTCAAAACAACATAAATGAACGAATCAAATCACAAATAAATATCCTTAATCAAAATAACATAATTGAACTCAAGAGAATATTATCTCAACATAGCCTCGGAAGACATGCAAGAATCATTCAAGTTCATATTCAACTTAAGTTGGTGACCAACTGATCTTATTATCTTAAATACACAACGTAATTCAGAAACTCCATCACTCAATTACCCTTCACGCCAAACCTCGATAGTTTTTTCCTTAATGATACTTAGATATATTATCAAAAAATAATAATAATGATACTTAGATAAAATCTAATCTCCAACATTGTACATCAATGCTATAATCCTTATTATTAACATATGATTCGTGTTTTTCAAAAGTCTCACTATGAAAATCACTGATAAATCTTATTCCATTGGATAGTAAGGATTAGTAATCCTTACATAATTACCTTGACCAAGTCTTATACATATCATTATGGAAAGCATAATTGCCATTCAAGAGTGTCAAAATAACTTTTACATGATATGCGTATTGAAATCCCTCATAATATTTAGAAATTATACATCTAATGTAATCAGAGTTTTTGCCGGATAACAGTAGTTCAACTTCGGTGCAACATGAAAACATAAATGTTTCTTTCAGACATAACAGAATCATCTCAAGAATTATACTTTCACCACATACACGAAAACCTTTCAATCAATCTCATATTGGTCATTTCATTATTGTATGAGGCTTGACACTTTGTTCATAGATACAAAACTTAGGAGGGAAATCACTTTGTTCGAACTTGGACATAGTGTTTTATTATATAACCCACTTTGATATTAGTTTTTAATGTTGTAATTGTCCTTTAAGACTTATAGGATTGAAACATGTCGAACGTAATATCTTACTAGAATCTATCATACTCCATCATCTCACACAACCAAACATTTATTCAAAATTTGAAACAAACCTTCATTTTGTAGGAATCAACAATTTTTACAGCTTTATATGAAATCTAAAACGTCAATCTAAAACCTTTCAATGGTTTGAAAATACTCGTGCTTTTCTCCTATTCATTACAACTATGATAGCATTGTAACATAAACCAATAAAGATAAAACGTTCAAGAATACGTTCACAGTCATCTATCCAAAAGGCAAATCCAAGGAGAATGCATCACTCAGAAATATCCCTTAGTTATGCTTCAATAATACTCAAATCCTTTGAAGACAGACTCTAATATTTTCAACCGCTACAATGTGACCCAATATTCATCTTCAAAATTGCAATTATTGAACTTGGCCATTAGCTTAAAATCATAGAGTGTTAGGGCAATATAACCTAAGTTCATATCGAGAGTCGTATTAGAATTTTCAATCAAGTACTCGTACGGTCGTCACGAGACATTTTCTAAAATTTGGATAAAAGTTAAAGACATTCCTTCCCTAAACAGTTTGTGTCTTAACAGAAAAAATACTTATATACACTTGTTACAAAATAATGATTTGACATTAGAGTTTTGGCTTAGAAGAGTACTATTATAATCTAGTGGTATGTATACATCAAACACCCTATGACAATCGATTGGGTGATCTACTCAAAAAGACTCAACTCGAATATCTAACACCATAGATCGATATGAGTGGGACGATATGATTCGAGTTGCCACATCAAGGTAACCAGAGCGGCCCATATTGAAAATTATGAGAGAATAAAAAATTTCAAACCATTTAAAGTGTAAAAACATTAAAATAAATATATGGTAAGTTTAGAAGCCCTTTAAACATCAAAATAGAATTTGTTATTATATAATATAAAAACATATTTCAGACTATGACATAAGAGTAATATTTGACCTACAAGCCAAACAATTATATGTGCATCGTAACCCACCAGTAACACTAAAGGAACACCAATAACTATACCACGATAAAATACTTTTAACTTGAAATGTTAAATAACAGAATGAGTTTTGGGAAAGCTCTGCAATACATAACTACCATATGATGCTGAAGACCAAGCATATATATGGTAAAGCATGAATTTTCTTAGTGATCACGATATATACATGTTTTTAGTGACGAGTTAAGTTTTAATTAATCGATTTTTCAAGTAGCACTCAAGAAGCCTATAGTACAAATGAATCGTATAGAGACATATTCAAAAGTTAGAGCTAGAGTGTCTAGTGTGTTCCATTAGTGGAAAGAAGTGTACACACAATTTAAAACAACAATAATTTATTTCAGTGAAATAGAATTTAAAATTACGTAAATACTCTCCAATTGAACGTTAATGTGGAATTCCCATGAGTTTCATCTATAAGGTCATACCCTAGGCCCATTAGGCATAGGATCCTACCTGAAGGGATACCTTAGTTCCACAAGGACTTACCCTAATTGTAGCGTAGGAGAAAACCTAAGGGATACCTCAGGTCCATAAGGACTTACTCTAATTATAGTGTATGAGCAAACTTAAGGGGACACCTTAGGTGCATAGGGACTTACTTTAGACCCATTGGGAGTAGGAACCATCCTAAGAGGCGCCTTATGTCCATAAGGATTGACCAGTTTGATTAGAATTGTACTTGTAAATTCTTCATATCACAACTTGAATAATATCCTAGTAAAAATAAGTTTTTAAAACGTAAATAATAATATCAGATTTCTTGAATTAGATATACTTTTATATAAGAAAATAGAAATCTAATATCATACTTTCATTTAAGATGATAAAGTCATACTTTTAAAACCATATAAAATATTCATGTGCTGAAGGAACACACCAGAGGACCCAATTATTTCTCGAAAACACTTGGTAATTATGAGGAATGAAAATATTGAATTCTTGTAAATTTTGAACTGATTTCAAAAGTAAGATCCTTTTAATGTTCGATAATTAATAGATATAACCAGACATTCATAATTTTATACATCATGATAATTTAGTATTTTATTATATCATATGGGTATTCAAGAACTGCTACATTGAAAATATTTAATATTCGAATAGAATTGGAGTAATCCCATCAATGGGGCCTAGAAAGGCATTTTTGTTATTTTGAATCCAAGAGAATTTTTTTTTGGTAATTTAGCTTAATAAGGTTAACCTATAACTTTGTAATATTTAAGATTTATAAAGACTTATTAACCTTTCAAGTCCGATCGAACTAAATAGATGTCAATGGTGTGGTACTAACCATGTATTCATATAGAAACACTTCACCAATATTTATTTTATAACGTTGAAACATTATATAGTTGAATTGATCACCTTCAGAAATCACCTCTAAATGGATCATGATAAGACAAACATGTATTCGTGTAATATTTATTTTATTCCTATATTTCAACAATCTAGGAATGCTTCATACTAGGGTTATGGTCCATAACTTTTTGGTGTATCAATATTTTCAAAATTTATCGAAAGACGTGCATTTAACCTACGTCATAAATCATTTAAGTGCCCAATGGTATTTCAATTATTTTAAAACCCGATGATATTTCAATCATTTTGGAACTCGGATGTATTTCAGTTATTTTATTCAGTTCAATCATATGAATTACTTTTGGTAAATTAGTCTTCAAGTGTTATTTCAAAAATAAAAAACTCGAAGCCTTTCACCACCTTAGAGGTTAAAAACTTATTACCAAGATTTTCCAAATACGAAAATAATTTAGCAGGTGAGTTAGTAATTCTATCGGCTCAAGTAAGAAATCTTAGGTCAATTCTACCATTAGAGTAATCCATGTCCTTTTTATACTTCAATGGTTTTCCATAATTATGGATCAACATATTCTCAGCATTAAATATTTCTAACTATAATAATCAAAATTTAAGGATTACGAGGTTAATTGCTTTATTGATTAATTATGAAACTCGAAATTATTTCGTATCAATGTTCCAATTTCTTATACAAGTCAATCGAATCTTAGCCTATTTTCTATTCTTTTACGATATTCAATATGATCCTACAAATAATCATCGATAAATATATGATAAATCATTTTATTCATGCATTAACTAATTACCAACTGATTCCATAAAGAATGCAAAAGGTGGAAAAGTATTACCTCATCACCAAGCTACATTATTCGTCCATTTAAACTCGTATTGGATCACTATCAAACTTAAATTCGACAACACATATACTTAGCAAAAAAATTACATCAAAAATAGCACTTAGATGCAATAATCGGATCTAATCAGAAGGTCAACCACTTTTTTTAAAAAAAAACTTACCATGTTGAAATTTGTTGAAATAGACTTAAAAAATGAATCAGATGGGTTCTCATAAAAAGTCAACACCAGTCAATGTCCACTCATTGTCGTTCAATGATGGTTGATAGTCATCGGATATTTAACAACGACTCAACTCAGCATGGCGTGATGCGGCTTAGCTCATATCCGCTCGACTTGGCTTAACTCAACTTTGTTCAACTTGGCTTGGCTTGATTCGGTTCAGACAGATTTGTTCAACTCGACTAGGACTAGACCAGATGGATTCAGGCGATTTGGACTGGTTCAAATTGGTTTAATAAAACTCCCCTGGCAACAGACAATGCTTATGTGCAAGGGTGACGCGTGGTGTGCATGGATGTCGAAAATTGACCAGATTTTGGAGAAATGAAGATCGAAGCATCAGAAGTCTCTTAATGTTGTTGTTTCGTGATGAAGAATGATAGAGAAGAACTTTTTGAATGGTCGAAGCATTCTCTGCCACATGCTCCTCGACGACCATAATGGCGATCGTAGCTATATGGGATAAACTTCAATGACGAGAGGATCACGATTATATCGATGGTATAACTCAACAACAACTGATTGAAGATGAATCAACATCAACAACATCCTTGGCTGGGGAGAAACTGAAAAAACTTTGAGATTAAGGTGGGGTGAAAATTGAGAGACTACTCCATAGGTGTTGGATTTTTATTAGCCTAGTTGATAAATATTGTTCTTAATATCTTCATCTTCAATAGTGCTTAAGAATAAAGGAAAAAATTTCACAATAGTGTTCTGAAAAAATTGATTGAATAATAGTGAATCAAAATTATTTGCTTAAATAATGCATTTGCTGTACGACCATCCTGTAAATGTCATGCAGTCAAGATGACATGGTTGTGACCCGAGGACCCCAGTGCGACACCCAATTAAAATGTGGGGGAGAAGCATTACAGTCCTTGGGTCTCCCCTCTGCACCCTATATAAGGCTCAAAGCATATTGCTCCTATTGTATTTAATTCATGGTACAATTCATTATGCAATATTGGAGGGGTTGGGAACTAATTTTGATAAGTTAAAAGGGCTTGATGTTTTATTTTAATATTAAGATTTTAAATTTTTTTGTTTTATGAAATAAAATAAATAACTCTATGCAGGGGGAGATGCACTGAGATTCTAGCGTCTCCCCATTTCACATGGAACCCAATGCGTCACTGCCTTATACTGTAGCCTTCCCCCTATCCCATGATATAATTCTAACCAAGTATTATTGAATAAATGTTTTCCACAACATCGCTGTAAACTTTTGCCAGCGTAGACAGTAAAAGAGTTGCGTAAAACTTAAGGATCATAGGTTCGAATCCTTTCATACCCCAAATTTTTTAGCCATCCGAATGAAATGGGTAAATTACACTAAAAAAGCAAATATTTATATAAAGTTTGTTTTTTGACTCCATATTTTTATTTGATTTCAATTTGGTCCTTATTTTACATAATATCTTTTCAATTCAGAAATCATGCTCTTATTTCTTGTAAGTTACTTTCTTCTAACTTTCATAAATTCGCGTAATGATTTGTGATTTTTAGAAAACTTCCACTTTAGTCCATAATATACTGAATAAAATTCTAACCCCAAAATCAGGGTGTAACAACTCGTTCATGGATAACAAGATACACCTCACTCATCACAAATGTACTAAATTAACATAATTCTCAGAAGAGCTTTACAAATCCTTATGCATCAAATCATAAAAATCAATGCACATAACATAATATGACATTTCTGTAAATGATCACAAAATTATAATGTAACATAATGCAACATTTTTGTAAATTGAACATCAAAATCAATCCAAAGACCAAAATCCTTACTGATAAAGCAAGATCTACATAAACACGTAATAACGGAACACCAAAATCCAAATTTTGGAAAATCATCCAAAAATCAATTTTATTTACAAAAAATCTTTAATTTCATCAATCTTGAATGAAATAATTTTTCATAGTGATATAACAATCTTTAAAAAAAATTAATCTCATTTATGTATTGTAATAACAATGCACATAATAATTTAATAATAGATTTCCATAAAATAATTTATCTTGAAAATTGAAAATGATATTACGGGGAGTGATGATTACAGATCTTATGAGAGCGACAGTCAAGTACCTAAAAGATTATTTTTATAAAATGTAAAAAAAAATATTGAACAGCACGATTGTATTGATGAAAATGAGAATTATATAATGCATTCAAACATCCTCTAGGCTGAACCAAAACTTAATCATTCGGCCAAGGGCATAAACTTTCATTAAAAGTCATGTACATTCATTAAAATTATGTATTTTGAAGGGTTTCTTACCATAGTCGAACAATTACATGTTTATTAGGCAAAGCCTATTTGATTTCTATGAATATTCAATGCCTTGGCTTTGTAAGGCATATCATATCTCATTTTAGAGAAATCAAATTCCTTTGCTTGTGGTGTCAGCCTATTAATTTCCTTAGATACTTACAGTTCCTATTTCTTTCATAACTAGTGGATCCATTTCCTTTGTTACTACCCTAACTTGAACATATAAGGTTCAAGGTTAGACTTTCATATAGCCTAATTTATTCCTTGTTCGTGTTTATACTATCTATCAATATCACTTTCTTTTTAAAACATCACCACAACCATCATAATCAAGCCCATCCATTCGTCTATTGCTTCATTTCTTTACTTTTGTATTCAAGTCCACCTATTCACCTCACATTAACCCACCTATTCACTATCACCATCCCTTAATTTCTTTCTTTCTGACTAGTGTTTCTTTTGTGATATATTTTGTGTTTAAATACTCCTTGATTGTTCATTATTATTGTTGATTGGGTATTTTTACATGATTTTTGTGTAGAACAATGACTTCTGCAAAATGTTTTTAAAAGACGAGGTTCTGTACCCTTTTTTTATTTTTACAAAATCGTGGTGGGCATTAAACTTGGAATGAAAGCGCTGACGAGAATCTAGTTAGCATATTTTAGAAGGTCCATTTAGCAGTTTTTGTTGAAGTAGAAGACTCAACCACAAATTCAAATTTAAATTTGGGATTTATCTTTATTTTTAGAATATAATTTCAAAAATTATCTTTTAGGATTTTTAATGTGATTTTAGGGTTTTCCATACACTATAAAATACACAATCGAGGTAATCCTGAAATCCATCATCTATCATATCTCGAATCCTTTTATTTCTTCTTTAGTTTTATAAAGTTATTATTCTTTACCTTAGTTCTTTTTCTTTATTTTTAATGCTAAGTATGACTTCTACCATGCTTAGCTAATTTTATTTCAAGCCAAGGGCTAAAGCAATGACTTAATTTCAACATGAGAATTGAAAAGTACTTAAACAACTTCTTATATCTCTCTCAGTTTTTTTTGAGCTTATTTCAAAATCAAAATGACTTCAAAACCAAATATTGACATTGGTGAGGATGTTGTTACGGTTAAATGTGTGGGAGGAAGGATTAGCTTATTGAACCACATTCGACTTCTTGTGAACACACTCAAAAAAATTGTTCTGTTACGATTGCAAGA